>NW_020955298.1:211552-360802 GCF_003031625.1 Empidonax traillii | reverse complement strand
AAGAAAAGAGCACCTCGTGGGTTTTAGCATGGCTCAGAAATTTTTAGAATGTTCTCATCTTTGCCATGTTATTTTGATATAATTTCTTCCCGTTTTGTCTTGGGTGGGAGGTTGGCCAAATACCCCCATCTACTGCTACCATCAGGCCTTCCCTGCTCATTCCTCTCCAGAACACAAGAAACAGTGGCTAAGTCCTAAAGACTGTGCCCTTCCCTCTTTTTCTCTGCTCTAAGGGAGAATGGGAGGCATCCCACCTATCACCAGTACAGGGGTACTTGTAGGACAAGTAGGAATTCTGTTTGTTTATGTGTTTAGAAGGAAAAAAATAAATCACTTCATCCTTAGGAGTCTGTTTTGGAACCTGACTGAAGCATGTGAAGGGGCTGGTACAGTACAATAGAATCTGAGTATTTGCAGCACAGAGTGATTTGAAAATAAAACTCTTTGTGAGTGTAGGAGAGAATGCTTATTATGTGCTTCCATAATCACATATTTCATCCAAAATTAGAATCTGTTGAGTAAATCCCCAAACAATTTATGACTTCTCTAAAGCAATTCCCCAATTGTTCTTCAGGCAACTGAAAGGCCACGGAGCACAGAAGCTGCTGTAGGCTGCAGAATGTTTTCATCTGACTTGTTGGTGACTTTCACTCTGCTTTTTTAATATCATAAATACAACTAACAGATAAATATCAAGATTATTTTATATAGGAGATTTTTTCAGTCATAAATCTATGGGGAAATAAGTTTTCTTTAGAACAAAAATCTATCTTTTTTGGGGGGGAGGAGACCAAGTTTCTACTAAAACTTCCTAAAAAGAGCAGCTGTAGTTTTCATAATAACTTTACTGAAACAGATTTGATTTTAGGGGAAAGGATTTCTAGTCAGCTCTAATGACAGGGAGAATTAGCTGTCATCATTAAATTTGGTTGAACAAGGAGTCCTCACTTTATTCTATACATGCAGAAAATACTTGTAAAAACCAAGATTTATAACATCTAATAGCATCATCCACTTACTTTACACCAGGGAAACTGTAGGAACAATAAAGACAAGAAGTGCAAGAGAGGGCCTGTTGAGATTAGCAGTAAAGGCTCAGAGTAATTAGACATGCCATCACACTGAAAATAAAGGAAATGGGCATTAACTCCTCAGTGAATTACTGGCTGCCCTTCTGTCACTGCTCGTGTCGAGCTCAGAACGAAGTTTGAGGTAAGTTCTTTGGAGACTTTCTTTATCATGAGCTTAAAACCATTAAACTGTCTTTAAAATAAAGAAACCAGTACCACCTCATGAAGTACGTGGAAAGAGTACAGACAAGAATGTCATGCTACTTCCAAGGCAGTCAATTAAACTGTAACATGCATGTGCAGGCCAAGTTTCTTCCATCAGAAGGAGCAGTCTCCACGAGGCTATTTAGTTACATGAATCACTATTTATCTACAGCCTCTGACAAGATACAGCCAAATCAATTTCTTCCAGAGAAGACAGACTCAGGCTGAGTTATATCCCCGTTTTCCACTTCAAAAAGACATCATAATCAGTTTATGAAACATGAAAAAATGTAGCCTGTTGCAGTGCCACAGTTCCCCATAAATGTTCTAAAAACCAGAAGGGCTGTTGCTATAGCAGGAACACGAGCTTTGAATTCGTTGCTAATGAGTAGGGCTTGGAAAACATACTGAGAAATAATTGCAGGTTAATAACCAGGTTTCAGAAAATCCAAATGATCCCTTTTTATTCCATGTGTCATAGCAGTCTGAGTCTGGTAGCACAATGCTACCTAACCTTAATTAGGTTCCTTAATCTTCCATTGGCTGGAGCTGATTTGTTCCAGTCAAAATCAGTCCCCTAAAGTTTTTGGTAACTCCCAAATTTACTTATTCTGTAGTTATCACAATCAAACACACACCTTCTTGGGAAGAATCAAAGGAAAGAAGAATTTTTCATTAAAAAAACACAGTTTATCTCAGACTGTCATAAAATTCTCTGCACGCTCATTCCAGTTGGCTCATTTTTACGTACTGGGTTTGCTCATGTGTAAATGCAGGTAAGTTATTGCTATTAACACCCTCCCTTAAACTGACTTTTGAAGAAAACAGTAGAAACATAAACAGTTCTATAAATGGAAATTATAAACACTGAGTCTTAAATACGACCATTATTGGTTTATAAGCATGTCCCATGAAAAGGTATTGACCACACATCACAGTATCAGTATATACTTGGTGTAAAGTATCAGCATATACTTGGAAGGCAAAACAAAAATGTTTTCTCCCCAACAAATATTTCAAATTCCATTCTTTATATAAAATATTTTAAGTATTTAAAGAGCAGCAAAGAAATAATCTGCCTGTGCATCACAGTAAAGAAAATGCAATTTTCGTTCTTCAAAGATGAAAAATTGTGTCCAGACACACAGAGAGCAATCTGCTCATCAGATAAGTGAAGCATGTAAGAAATTATTGGAAAATACTTACGTACAGTGACTCCACTTTGCTCTCCCCCTCACCAGGTTACTCTGTTTTTCACTTGTGCTCTTATTCAAGCCTCAGCTGAAACAAACTGCCTTTGACAGGGATGCATTTCATCAGAGCTGCTTTGTCTGTCTGCAATTCCCTGGATGAACACTCTTCCAATAATTTATGTCACTACTGGAGCTCTCTTGCTCCCCGAGCATGGGCAGTGTGGCTGCTCTGTCATCTCCCACTCACTGAGCTTCTGCAGGGAAGAAACAATAGATGGGCAGTTGACAACTGATAGTACCCAACTGCTCAGGGAAAAGCAACCTGAGACCACAAGGTAACACTGTAGATGGTAAGGGTACACTACAGTGTGTCATCTGTCCTCCAGTGGCATTTTGAACCCCCAGAAAAACTATAAAATACTGGTAATAAGCCTGTGAGGACATAACAACACTGGAATCAGTATCGTGAGTATCGTGGTATTCAAAACATAGATGTTCCTTTAAAATGAAATTCTGTTTTAATTAGAGGGAGAAAAAAAAATCTCATTTTTTCTTTACCAGGAGAACAGCAAAGGCTGAAATACTCCTGGCAGATATGATATTGCCTTCAATAAATTAAATTACACTATTGATGTTAGCATTATCGTGCTGACAATGAGGATCAGAAACAGTGTAACTGTCTAAATAAAAAAGGTGTAACAAGAAATAATTCTAATATTCTGATGAAGGGCTATCTTTCCAACACAGCTTCCTAAATTTATTCTGGTGTTTGAGATACCTTAATTACAGTGACTTCTGTGGTGAAACAAGTGAAGAGGTGAATTGTAACTTGAATTTTCAAGGCAAGCTCTCCATCAAAAAGAGAGGACTTCTCAAGATTCAATTGTATGAATTAATAATCATTCCCACAAGCCTACTAATTTATACAGTGGTAAATTTGATTCTGTTTAAAGGAGTTAACAGAAATTTTATCAATTTTATCAATCTCTATTCAATTTGGATAGAGAATTCAGATAAGAGTTTATACATCCATTGGAAAATAATTAACTTGCTAACATCTATTAATAACCACAAAAACTGCTGGAAGAGGCAGTTCTGTTACTAATTTTTTTGGAGTTCAGTAAAACTCATTTTTATAGACAGGACTAAATATTTTTAACACTTACTTTACAGCCTCCTCTGGGATGGTGTATACTGCTGCCAACTCAGCACCACTTCCTGACACTTTAGAGGGAAAAGAAAGAAATGTTAAACACAGTGGCAGAAGAAAAGCTGAAGTGCCTTGATTCATTTTTCCACACTGGGATCTGAGATAACACAACTTTTAGAAGAGGGCATTAGCTTTTTGAATTGAAATCAACAATTTGACTTTTGGCCCCTCAAGATGTTACCACAAGCAAGGGCAAGCCACACTGATGTCATCATATGAGGGGGACGCTCAATAAATATTTTTACAGTTAGATAGAATGAAATTATTAATTTAGAAGTTTACAAGGTTCTTGAGACCTTCAGCCAAAGAAGTTGAAAAACATTATATCCTGATTCATTTTAGCAATAGCCCACAGATAAAACTTTCATGAATGGCAGGTCTCACTTTCAGGAGTGATTCGGTCAGATCAGGCTTCTTAATCATTTTAGGTGCATCTGAAACTTGTGCTTCAGATGAAGCCAATTTAAGGAAAGAATGTATAACCAAGGTTTTTTTAAACAAGCACTAAGTAATGCAACTAGGCTAGAAAATAACTGAGATGTGAATATTGCTTATTGAAAAATTAGCAGGGACAGCTATTGCAGGATTTCCTATGGCTTTATGCAATTGTCAGAAGCAGAGGAATGAGGCTATTTTTAAAACAGCTGCTGTTTATAATGTTCCCCTTCAGATTTCCACTTCTAAATCTCAGCCCAAACTGCAGCAGGGACCCTCTGCTGACATGAGAAAATACTTGAGTCAGTGTTTTCCTTCCCAATCTTTCAGCTGACCTAAGCAGCTCCTAACACTTTCCAGGCTAAGATGACTTAGCACTACAGTTAGATAACATTTTTTTCATTCCTTCCTGAAGTTCAAATAACACACAGTCTTTCACTCCTTTCAAGCTCAAACTTCAGTAGACACCTTTCAGGTCCCTGGTGCTCTGAAGCACCAACAATTCAGCTTTACTAAGGCTCAGACAAGAATGAGTCAGGCATTGACATCCAAAGAAAGCGACGTCCTGCTGTGTCTGTCATTATATAGGAAGACTCTGACTGAGAATTCAGCCTGCCATGCCTTGTTATCCAACAATATTCCTAACCAAAGTTGAGTTTTCCCTTCTCTGACCCCTCCTGGAAGTCTACCAGCTGCAGCAGGCAACCCAGAGTTTCTTCACTGGTTAGCAGACCATACCCATTTGCTGTTTTCTTTAACCCTGGAAGCAGTTTCTAGGGGCTCACTCAAACCTCATTTTCTCAAAACAGAGTTATCAGAATTAGGGAGACCCCAAACCTACTGAGATAAAGGCAAAATGGCCATTCTCAATTTTCTAAGTTGCCGTACGTGTCCAAATGAAGAAAAAAGTTGTGCCAGAGTTTTGGCAGGTGTCCGATATTCTGGGCCTGATCAACACCCACAGAGATCCTTTCAGAGATGCAAAAGGGAGTTACTGAAATGTATAGAAAGCACATTTATATAAACAATTTCAACAGACCCACATAAACCAAATTTGTGCAAAGCTGAATGTCACCCACTGAAAGCCAGCAGTACCACCTTATTCAGAAGTGTATTACCAACATTAGGAAATCCCAAATCAATCCAAGTGGGATATTTTCTCTGTCAGTAATAGCCATAATGGCTTTTGCTTGGAATATCCAGTCTTTCCATTTCATGAGTAGCGTCCTCCCACTTCAGAGATGGGGAAATCAAGTCACAAGCAAGGTATTGGCTAAGTAAAAGTGTTCATTACTCAACAGTTAAAGGCTGGATTAGAACCTGAATATTTGAAGTTACCACCCAGGTGCTCAGTAACCAGCCTGCCCAGAGAGCTGACAGAGCTCCACATCCCCTGCCAGTCACAACTCCACCTCCAGTGGAGAAGTTCAAACCCCAGCAGCCAATAGCTGTGTGTACCTTCTGCAGGCACTTTCTGAGTGCTGGGGCTTCTGCTCAGGGCTGGCTATTTTTGGCTGCTATTCATAGCTCCAATTGAGCAGACTCTGGCGAGTACACCTGGCAACAGTGGCTCAGAACAAGGCTGACACAGACACACAACACAAACAGGAAGACATGGAGAGAGAGCCTGGGTGTTATTGATATAAGATTGTATTTTTACTAGGCTAATAAATACAGTGTCTGCTCATTCCTGTAGGTGTGTGGAAATCTCATCTCACAATGTCACATTCCTGAAGAGCACAGTTGGCGTAATGCAGATAATGTGCTTTAAATACAACATTCATTACCTTCTCATTTTATAAATGAGACTGCAGCAGACTTGAGATAGGGGAAAGGTAGCTCAGAAAGCTGCTGTCTTCACTTCTGGTTAGCCACCATCACTCCTATCAAGCCAGCCTAATTGCTTTGGTTTTGTGGGCTCTTAGGGAATAACATTATTACAAGTTTGGAAAAAATAACAACATTGACTGTGCTGACTTTTGATCAATCACCACCTAGCCAGGAACGTCAGACCTATTAAGTGTCCCTTCTTTGCCAAAAATTAATGAACCAAAAATAAGTACCAGCGGTTGGAACCAACTCTTTCTCAATGCCACAGTCATGGAAAAAGAGGAAAGGCAAAAAAAGAGTGAAAGAAGAAAGTAAAGGTTAGTAATAATTGCAACATGATTTTTTTTTTTTATTATTATTACATATGAACAACTACTAGAACCCATGGTAGGCAAAGTAAAGCCAGGTCATTTTAGATTTTATCAGTGAAAGTTTCAAGCAGATTTAAAATAAGGAATGAACAATAAACACTCTTTATGTCCATCAGTTCATATACACGTGGAGCTGACCAGAAAAACAGTCAGCCAAATGGACCAGCCTTCAAAAAAAGAGAGTTCCAAACCCAAACTTATGAAAGAGCACAAATTAACTCATACTTTTCCTTTGAGCCTTTCATTTTGTAGATCCTGGTGAATTTTCATGAGATTGTCCCAAAGTCTTTGATAAACTACTTCATGCTGAAAAAATATTAAACATGCCTCTTTTTTTTTTAAATTAAGTTTAAAACAAACATTATAATGTCTAAAAATATAACCAAGAGTCTTTAAAGTAGTCCAAAGAAGCATGGCTTTTTAAATTGTGCAGATCTCATCAAATTTCAGTAAGAACATAGATAATTTTTCTTTTGTTTAGTACTATTGCAGCCTCTTTTCTTTTTTTTCCCCAAGATTTTTTGGCAACAATAAGCTTATTTGTTTTCCTTTTATAAAATGGTCAGATTCTCTCAAGACAATTAAAAGGAACCATGCTGTTTGAAGTAACACTGCCATTATCCTGCCAATGAGCCCTTGTAATCCCGAGGTTATGGTAGGAGCAAAAAACTTTAGTACAAGCAATGACAGCCAGTCCCACAACTTTCCAATGTGCCATGTCGGAAGAAAATTGCAAGAGGAAATTGCATCCATTAGGATTATGTTCGTGTATCATTTAAAGGTTAATACTTTCAAAATAAATAAATAAATAAATCTTTTGGACATCTAATTTTTCTTTAGGAAGAAATTAAATCTGAAAAATATCAGAATGCCAGTTTTGCACCCACTTTCCACATGAAGTGCCTTACCTTTTTCTGTTTGAAAGCACCATTAGATTTCCACGTTTCTTTATGAATCTAAAACTTAGCAAACCCCAAAATATATTCTCATGTGTTTTTCTTTCAGTATTGAAATCAGGGGATGGACTGGCTGGGCACAGCCTCACACCACGGCTAGTTCTTTCGCAAACTGTGTGAAACAATATTTACATTATTGTATTACTCTAATATTAATAATAATTTTTCTATTTTTATGTTGTTATGTTGTGTACAAGCATAAACAGGCAGTGCCACCTGTATTCCAAGGCTCTGAGCAGTCACGGCCCTCAGCAGCGTGAGCTGATGATCCGGGATCCAAGGTGCCGCAGAGCCACCACATCCCAGCCCACGGGACCGGAGCATTGAACTGGAAATGCCACTTCAACTGTAAAACATTTGCCTCTCCTCCATGTTACGTTATACAGTGGATTCAGAGAGGTACTGAAATTAATATTTACACGATCAAAATGGCCAACACCCAAAACCCTGGCTCTGCAGGGGATCCCATCCCACTGCCGCCCTCCAGCCCCAGGGACTGCCGAGCTGTGGGGAAGGAGTGAAAGGGTGAAGAAAGATGTCTGAAATCTGGCTCTATCCCCACTGACCATGAGCAGGAGAGAAACTTCCCCTCAGATGAGAGAAGCGTTCCCTGAGGTGTCAAGAGAGATGCTTTCCCTCATGTGACAGTAGTTTTCCCTCAGGTGACAGTAGTTTTTCCCTCAGGTGACAGTAGTTTTCCCTGAGGTGACAGAAGTTTTCCCTCAGGTGACAGCAGTTTTCCCTCAGTGCTGAGCTAAGCTGAGCCGGGACCACAAAACCCCACTCTTCAAACAGGTTGGTTTGATTATAAACTCTGTTTCATCTCCCTCAGCCGTTGTGCTGAAGAGGAGGGTCACTTCCTTGCCATCTCACTGATCTAATGGTCCTTGACCAGAATATTCCTGAGGGTTTTAATGCTAAAGGGCTGGTCCAGTCACAGGCCCAGGGGCTCTTTTGGGACCTGGGTTATATTTTACTGCCATCTTGCAGTTGATTTTCTTGTCATTTTTCCCCCTGTTCAGAGCAAAATGTGTTCACAGAGGAAAGAATCGCTCAGGGAGGGCCAGAAGAGGGGTGTTATTCCCGTGATATTCTGTGTGTATCAGCAGATTAAGGGAAAGCACCTTTTTCTGCTTTGATAGACATTATTTGTTTGTTTGGTTTGTTTGTTTGTTTGTTTGTTTTGTGCTTTTGTTGAGAGACGAGTGAACTCCACCTTTTTTTCTGAGTTTTCTGGAGTTTGGAAAGGGTTAAGGGAGATGCTGCATTCCGTGTATCATCATCTTGGGCATTGGCTTTTTCCATGGGGCAAATAAAAAGTGATTTAGCATAAACAGCTAAAAAGGGGGAGGAAGGGGCTGCAACGTGAGACATGCAGTCATTGTCAAAGATTTCCTTTGCTAACTCTTACTTTGCAGATTTAGCAGCCAACATTACATGGAAAATGTTGGAGAGGAAGGAAATTATCCCATTCAGTTTCTGCCATTGCTTTTATCTTGATTCCCTGGGGCTTTATGGGGGCAAATTGGAGTCCAGGCAAGAAGAGTTGGGAGGCTGTGGAGTCTCTCTGACTTTAGGCAGTGAAACTGAGGAGGATATTTTTAGTGAATTTACTAAGTACTGTGATCAGTGGTAGTTTATAGCTCAGGTATCAGCCTCTGGGTCCCTGCCCAGTGTTGCTTTGCTTTCACTCTTACTTATAAACACATCTACATCCAGATAAAAGCTTCTTTGTAAATTTTATTTATTTGGAGGTTTCTGCATGTGATGGAAAAGCTTTAAATGGTAGATGCAGAACTAGCTTTGGATCTAGACAAATTTTGCGCTCACCAAAACAAATTTGAGCCAAATTTAGAAGTAGTGCCATATGACATGCTCTTGGGGAGTGAGAGGCTGGCTGTAGGCCCAGATCTGACAAAGATCTTTTGCACATTTTTATCTTTATACTCTCTGAATAGTCTCACTGATTGTTCTGTCAACCTGAAGTACTAAAACATCAGCAGGCTGCCCTTTAAGTTTTAAAAGACTGATCTTTAAATCAAAGAAGTTTTTTAAAAGGTATTTTTTAATTTGCTTTCTGTTTACTGAGCCTTAAGGAAACATCTGTGTCATGTTTTCCAGTCTTTTTTCTTTGCAGTGACAGAAACTCTATTTTTTTTCCCCAAAGTGAATCTGGAGGTTCTCATGCAGATTTATGACTTTCAGAAATGAGATTTTAGGCAGATATCATTGTAAGATTCTTGGTAGGAACTGAGAGAGTTGGCAACACAGACAAGAAGACACTGAGCATTGAAATGCTTGTTTAAAGCTTTGCAGAAAACCCTGGATCACAATTTCTTTGGGGCAAGAGCCTTGATTGTATTGAGGCTGAGTGATGCACATGCAGTTGTGTGTAAGACTGTGTAGCTTCACTCTCCTGCTGCTGTGAGAATCTGCTGCAGTCTTTTCTTTGCACCAGTTTCAGTCCCTCATGCAGCTGATCCAAGGAAAGTACCACTGAATTAAAGATAATTACAGAATGATGTTCTTATCCTATGGAAATCGTGGAGGGAGTGAGTAAGACGGCAAAGATCTTGATTTACCTTTGAAGCAGGTGTCTTTTGCAGAAAGCCAGCATAACCACAGCAGCAACAACAACAAAAAAGCTTGGAAAAATACCCTGGAAATTCTCCAGATAACAACCAGAAAATTAAATGTTGTGTAAAGGAGGACAACAAAATGAGCATGTGGCTGGAAACAACAGAGAGCAACCATTCAAAGAGTATTATTCATGTATTTTAATTAAAAATTAAAGCAGCTTAGGGGCTGACCTAAAATGTTGGCAATCAAATCAAACCAAATCCAAGAATGTTTGGGGTTTTTTTTTACATATACCACTCAGCAGCCCCAGCTGCCATCAGGCAATGTTACTACAAGGTTCTAAAAAGAGAGTAATTACACAGCCTCTGTCTTGGTTTAGTGTGACAGGGAAAGGGTGAGTTTGACACATGGAGAAACACAGCGTAGAAAATGTGGGGTTTTTCTCTCTGAAACAGAAAATATTTCTGTGAGGAGCTGAATACACATCTCAAGTATGAAGGGAATATTTTACCTAAAGAGTGTTCTTGCTTGTCACTTTTGTGACAATCCACACTGTTATTGTGTAATGGAATATTTTTATTGCAGTTTAATTAAAGGGGTGAGTTAAATACATATTTACCATATATTTTTATCACAATGTGTCTCTGCCATGTTTTCTATGTCTAGATGTCCAGTGTAACCACCGTAGATTCCCATGGAAGGATGAGACATGGATTACTACAGGGAAAAGCAAAGCTGTGTCTGCCCAGCTTGGTGCACATTTGAACACAGATAGCAAAAGTTGTGTGCTGTTTGAGTTACACAGATTAACATTTCTTAAAGAAGCTGGGCTATTAAAATCTGTTTTCATAGCAAGCAAGTGGACAAAGGGAAATGAAAGCCGCTTTGCTTGACCCACAGGAGAGAGATAAACAGTGAAGCAAAACTCAGCCAAAAACCCCCACGTCCATGGTCAGGGCTTGCAGACAGAGTAAATGAACTGTCAAAAATATAGTGTGGCAGAATCTATGTCTTTTCAGGCTGCAGAATTGTGTTTTCCCTTGCAAGATACTATCTCTAGCCAACCTTCCTCTAAGCTTAATTATCTACAGATTGTAATTACTGATTTCCCCACACTGAGCCTTCCTTAAGTACATCCTTCTTTTGGAGGGGACTGTGGGTGAAAGTGTTACAGCATCTTCAAGTGTTCTGTGTTGGTACAGCCCTGGCATTGCTTAGGACTGGAAAGGCCTCGGTATAAAAGTGTTTCTGCATAATATTTCTTCCAAAGATCCCGATTTTTTAAGACTCACTCAGGGAAAGGTAACTTCTCCGAAATTCCTTGGTAAGTTTTCTTGTGTCTGAGCTACTCCAGAGAAAACTTACAGAACGAAAGTTTTGCGGGGATTGTTCCCGAGCTCATCAAACACAAAGGCTTCCTTTGACTTTAGGAACACCATATTGGATTATTGAAGGCATCATTAGCGATCTAGGAATTGTTTGGGAAAGGCACCTGCTGGGTTAGACAAGTGGCACGGGACTCAAAATTCTGAAAATGTGATCCAGTAGATTTTTGGCTTCATCAGGTGGCTTGTGAGAGACCCATACCAGGTTCTTTACAGCCATTGAAGAGAAAGTCTAAACCTTGTTTTGAAATGCAAGTTGCAGTCTCTTGTATAGTCTGCTCTGTGTAGACAGAGCAGTAATAAATGGTTTCTGGGACAGCATATTTAGTTTAATTGCTACTTCACTCAACAAAACCCTGATAAAATCCATAATAAGCAAAGCAACACTCCATAAGCTTTTTAATGGTTGCAATATAAAGGGATTCCCATTTGTCTTGCTGGCATTATTTATAAGAAACCTTCCACTACATATAGGTTGGAGCTTAATTTCAGCATTTTATGGCTAATCCTGACTAAACAACGCCCCATATTGTAGCCACTTTATTAAAACAATTGGAATATGATCCTACTGTAATTTTATATAATAATATTCTTGAGATATAGTTTTTTAATGTTACTGTGATGGTGGCAATTGATTCTCAGTTGCTCAGCATTCTGGCACCTGCATATTTAGTGTATATATATATATATATCTGTGTGAGTATTTTCAATGAGGAACTGGCTACTTGCCAGATTAAGGACCATGATAAAGGGGATACATTTCACTCCAGTAATATAATCTAGTCAGATATTGTAATCAACTCTCTTCAGACTGTTGGGTTTGGTTTTTTTTCTTTAAAGAGGTGTGATTTTCATTAAGATCTATCTTACATATAAATCACCTAAACAAAGAATTTCTTAGGCTGCAATATCTAGAAGCACTAAGAGCACATAGTGACCATTTTCTAAAGTAAAGTATTTAAAAAGTTTGATTTTTTTTTCTTTCTTTACTAAGATACTGCAAATTATGAAAGCTTTCATATATATCTTTGACTTTGAAGAAAGAACTTAATACAGAATACTTTAAGTTAACATATTAACATTTTTCTCTTCCAAAATTGAGGCTCAGAGGGCAAATCATCAAAAAATAAACATTTTTTAGAGAAGATGAAAGACGGTTTAATTTTGTTTTCTTGTTTAAATTTATCTTGAGATTTTGCAATCCTTTAATAAAACTAACTTATTGCAGGGGAGGACTGATATTTTTAATTTAAACTTCATCTCCTTATAAACCACTTTTTTATCGTTACCTATGAAGTCTGAACTGCATTTCTTCAGATGTTGCTTTCACATATTTGATGGTTTGTCTGTGTAAAAAAATATTAGTAAATAATTTAATGTTTATTTTTAATAAGAAAATTCATAGGAGTCTTGTGTGACGTGGTAGACAATCTCAGTGGCATTACCATGCTGCCCTCTGGAGTACACTGACAAAACACCTCATGCTAAAAGTTTTATAAGCATCTGCTCTTCCTCATGGCATCCAAGAAAATTATCACTGGAAAAAGGAAAGCCTTGGCTAAGCCCTTTGAAAAGCAGGATGAGTATGCAGGGTTTCACTTCACTTAGCCCAGAATTTTTGGGGTATTTATCAATGGGTATGTATTGCTATGTAGGATTTCATCCCTGGCTAGACCCCCAAGTGTTTGATTAAAATCCGAGTGATGATTGCAGAATCACCTCAGTGCTTGTGTTCAGATTCTTTAGTGTGGATTTCAGTGTTTGGTTTAGGATCACCAGACTCAGTTTTCTCAGCAAAACTGAATTGTGTCACCTCGAGGTGCAAGAGCAGTGCCAGACTGTCTCAGTCAGTCCAGCTTCTGTGGCTCCTGTGTAACCTAAGCATCAGAAATCCTAGGATTCTATTAGGAGAAAGTAGGAGGTATCAAAGACAACAATAAAACACATCATTTTTCCTCACAAGCTCAAAAATCCCTGAGACATTTGGAAAACATATGCATCTCTTGTTTCCTAAATTAGTTCATCTTTCTCCAAGATGTGTCTTGTAGAAAAATCAGAAACTCCCCTTCACTCTTCCCTCTTCCCCCTGCCTTTCTCAGATTGCTTTAAATCCATATAAGAATAAAAACAAAGGTCAGGCATTTATGTTATTGCTAAGTTCTGGAAAAAACAAAGCAACAACAACAACAACAACAAAAGAGTGAATTTTAGGCTCAATTTGAATTACTTTAGTATCTTTTGAGGAATCTTGTACTTAATGTAGATATTTAATAAAAAGATTGCCAGTTGCATTTTGTATACAGCTGGAAGTGGGACTTGGGGACTTTACAACACCTGGGAGCAGCCGATTAAACTGCTAGAGAGCAGTTTGTCTGGACACACAGTTGTGTTTTTCCAAAGGATATCATACCCTCTTACAACCATTAACTTAAATAGTTATTTACTTCACAGCCATGTTGCAGAAGCAGCGGTGTAACTACAGGTGCTTCAAATGTGGAATCAGAAGTGTCCTGAACACTGCAGCTGTTCACTTTGGGATGGGATCTTCACTGCCCGAATTTCACTTGGATAGCAGCTCAGCTGGGAAATGAGTGATGATCTGGTTTTGATGATTGATTGTTGATGGAAAAGGAAGGGAAGTAAGCCCAGGTGTCCTGCTGTTTAAATCCTAAGTAGATAGTCCTGCCTCCTTTATGCTGGAGCTTGTCTTCATAAAAACTCACTCTGACTTTTTCGAAGGCTTAAGATTTTAAATCCCTCTGGCAATTTTAAAAATACCACCTTCCATTAATAATCACTAATGGAGGAAAGTTTAATATTACTAAATAATTGTTTGGGGAATATATTCCCCATACAAGTGAGGACTTCTTTGTATATATATGACCTGCATAGTGAAAAAACCCCACACTATTAGTATGTCTTAACTTTTTCTTTTTTTTTTTTTTTTTTAAGAAAAGATGACATCAGCAAATAAATCCACAATATCCTGGTAAATATTTTTAAAGAGGATCCAAAAACAGATCAGAGCACAACAGTAGCTTTACTAACAGCTTCTACTAAGATTAAATATATATAAATATATGTATATATCTCCCAAGACAAAATACACAGCTTCATATAATCTGCTAAAGAGAAAAGTAAATATTTTGCAACCACAAATGAAGTCAAAGCATAACATTGTGGTGAGACTTAAGAGCAGTTAACAGACCAAAATGTCTCATTATTTCACAAATTATAGCAGCATGAAAAAATACTCCTTTAGTTTCAGGATACTTAGCTCTGTTTCATGAAATAAAAAATATGTGGTTCAAACAAAGCGGCGTTTCAAGCCCAGCTGGGGGATCTGGCCGAGCTCGGTGTGGTCGGTGGGTCGGCGTGAGTGGCACCCAGGCCACACTTCAGGGATGACAAATGGGCTGCTTTCACCACTCCCTGGCACGTGGACAGAGCTCCGTGACCGTGACCCTGCACCCGAGTGGAGGAGCAGGACTTTCTGGGTGACACAGCTGAAGGCTGATGTTCCCTTTGCTGATGGTGTGGATTAAAGCACTGAGGGCAAACCCGCGTTTGGTGGCCCTGGCCTGGTTTGTAGGGGGTGCCGGGAGCCAAGCCCTGCCCTCGGTTCCACCCTGGAGCTCCCCTGAAGTCCAGGGCGGTGCCAAGCGTAACTGAGGGAAGAATTCAGCTGTTCAAATACTCCGTGGTTACCAAGCCAACTGGCAGCAATTGCGAGGGAATAATAGGAGTGTTGAGGGCAAGAACTGAGGAGCCTTCGCAGGGCGGTCTGGAGATCTGCACAGTGCTTGTCTGCAGACTGTCTGGCCTCCTGAAGTCAAAGCTATTAGTTTTTCCTACTCGCTAAAATGTGCTGCAGACAAAAAGAGCCTTTCACTGGTGAACGCTGATAAATGCCCACCAGCCAGGGCTCCTGCATCTCTCAGTGCACTGTGGCAGCAACCTTTTGTTTGTGCCAGACCTAATCTTGAAGTTTCCCCGGGCAGAGAGCAGATCTGAATACATTTCAAATTTCTAACACAGTAAATCATTGCTGTTATTAATGAAGCAGAGCTGAGTAGCTTCCAGGCTGCTTAGGACACAAACCCATCTTCTTGCAGCACAAGTTACTTATTTAGTGCTTCATATTACTGAAATAGGGGACAGGATTTCTGGCTCATACAGTGATTCCCACCTAAGTGAACCAGAGATTATTTTTTCCATTTCACAGATGAGGAATCAAGATCTGAAAGTATTTGTCTGTACTCATATCAGAGGAAAGGAACTGAAACTCTGCTATCCTTAGCTGTAGTGCCCTCGTATGTCAGACAGCAAAGGGACACTTCACATGCAATATATAAAGACCAAACTCATGCTTCCAGTTTTTTCTGGAAGAAAATATACAAGCAGTTTTCTACAAGGAACTATATACTTCTGTATTCAGAATTTGAAGCCAGAAATAATTCAATATTTCAAATCTCCGGGGATTGGGAAATAGGAAGAATCCTAATCTATTAAGCAAGATTTTGTCCATTTGATTAAGAAATAAATGTTACTTATCTAAAGCACTACAAATGGTTCAAAAGGGAAAGACTGATACATGCAGTGTCTCAAACTTGGCCTCAGTGCTTTCAGCATGTTGAAAGACAACACCCAAAGGTGGGAGGGCAGACACAAGGTACTCAGCTGTAAAATGAGCCCATTTTAATTATGCTGAAAGATCCAGTGTCTTCAAATGGGTGAATGTCATTTATTGAATCGCTTCTCACTGAAGAAACTGCTTTCTAATTATGTATTTTCTCTGGAGAGAAAGCCATCTTCAATAACCTTTTTCTATTTTCATTGAAAAAGAACATTATCCTTCAATTAAAAAGAAAAAAAAAAACAGAAGGACGGAAATTAAAACAGCCTTTACAATTCTTTTTTTTTTTTTTCTTGCACAGGAAGAGGAGACTAAAGGAAAAAACCTTATTTAAAAGAAAGGAAACATTCCATTCCTTCCTCACTGTGCTTTCAAAAATGGAGCAGGGCAGTCAAAATGAGAATTGCTGTTTTTTAGAGTTGTGTTTAAGCAGGATACTCTCCACATTACAGCTCAAGGAGGACCAGTCTGAGGTGGCTGATATGGTCAGAATTACACAGGAGTCAGAGGAGGAGTGATGATTTATACCAGCCACAGGACTGACTCAAAGACTATAATGTTGGGGGGTTGTTTTGGTTTTTTATTGTTTTGTTTTGTGGGGATTTGGCTGCTTCAGTATCCATCGGGATTATATTTTAGAATCTCAGTGCTGAACACCCCACAGTTTCATAACTCTCTGCATCTGTTACTGCAGAGTGGCCAGGGGTCAACAGGAATTATTAAAAATGTGAAGGGATGGAAAGAGGGAGAATTCACTTCTTTTCTGTGCCTGTTTCTGTGTGGTGCTCTGTGCCCCTGAGAAACGAAACAGCAAAAAGACCAAATCACCCAGACAGGTGAAAGGGTTCATGTAGAAACAACATTCACAGGCATAAAAACCCCAAGCAAAACTCTCCTTTATGCCCAGCACAGATTCTAAGACAACTGAGCAGCTTTTCTGCGACCACTGAAAGTGTCATTATTTCATCCTCACTTCGCAGAGCTGGCTGAGAAACAACTCTAAAGCGAATCCTCCCACACTCCCACTGCAACAGAAGCTGCATCCGTAAGATCTGAGCACAGACAACACTTTGCCAACAGCTCTTATGCCTCCTGACAAGCTTCAGAAGCCCCTGTGTTCATACAGTGGGCATGGGACACTGTGAGGCTGGAGATAAAAATGGGATGTTGTGGGATATGATATGGCAGTTCACCTCCAGTTGTGAGATGAACACCTCTCTCTGGGGAGGAGAACATCTGAGGTCCTGAGGAGTGTCAGCATGATCCAAGGAACAGTTTGGAAGATGAGAAAGGACACAATCTATCAGTATAGCCCTCTAAGCATGTGTCCTGAAGTTTTAGTGATGTATGATTGGTTCTTTTTTTTTTTTTTATCTGAATTTTAAATCATTTAATTATCATCTTGAAGTGGCTTAGGATTTCATAAATACAGACATTCTTAGATTGATATGGTTTTAAAGGTTGATTTAAAAGAGCCTTTTTTGTCACTGAAAGCGTGAACATGGGATATTTTAATCAAACAAGGAAGGTGTTCTTTTCCTTAGAGTCACTAATGAGAAATCTAGAAGAACAAAAAAAACTCCAGAGAATGGAAACTTGTATTATAATCATGCTGAGTATATTAGAACTGCTACCAGTGTATAAGACAGCGTGGTACACTAATCCTGGTAAAACACAGCCATGGTAATCAGCCCCTGTGAAAAAGCCAGTTCTGCAAGTACAATAAATCAGAAGCAGCAATCAGTTTCCCATGCAAAACGTCCTTCCTGGCAGATACAACTCAGGAAATATCTTAAATATGCAGACAGCTCATGAGTGCTCTGATTTGGTTGGAGAGAGATTAATTACACTGTAGATAACAAATACGTACACCCTGTGATGTGACTGATTCACTTTAAAGAACCCCATTTATTCCAGTACATTGAGCTGATTAGCAGGGAAAGCACAGAACATTTTTGACAAATATTAGCAATTTTCTGATTGCTGAAGTTACTTACAGTGATGGTGAGTTTAGTGACTTGCTGCCGGAATTTTTCAACACAGGACACCTTGATATGCTTCATTCATGCGGAACATCTGAAAGGAATAACAAGGAAGGAGTGGAATCTTCAAGAGAAAAAGAAAAATCATAAAACGCCCACCATAAAAGCTAATTCTCTATAAATAATCTCAATCAGGAAAACCTTTACCCCTGAGACAATCCGAGGCTGCCTTTTTAGTAGCTCTTTCCCTTGTGACAAGAGCAAACTTTCCCATGCCACAAATCATTCCCGTCCATCATTTTGATATAATCTGAAGAAAAGTCATCCTACCATCAGAACGTGCTCCCTTTTTTCCAGGCTCAGACAGGGACACATCTGCATATTTGGTTGGTAAAACTTACTGATCTTAGAAGCAACAGTTATGATCTTTCTGGCTGGTTTTATGCACTTCAGACCAGCGATTTCATTTTTGTAGTTAAGCCCTTGCTTAATTGTCTTCTCAAGCTTAATCCGATTCTGCTGATATTCTTTTGGATGAGTTTGTTTAGCTGCCATTATATTGCTTAGTTTATATGACATCAGTTGCATTGTAGAAGAAACGTGTTGGTCTTTGCCAAGAGGATGTAGGAATGAATTCCATGGATTTAGTATAGTGGTGCTGTTTATTAAGGAATTGAATATTTGTCTTCTATTTCCTTGGTGGAACGGCCTTTCCTTTTATCTTGGCTCAATCTCTTCTAGAGGCTGATTTTACCAAAGTCTGATTTGTGAATGGGGTTGTTTCCTACACGATTCAGCAGCCTCTCTTCCTGTCTCATACCTATCATTAAGGTCACAGAACAAACCCAGCTGCAGATCCATCATTAACAGCTCCCAGGATTCCCACTTCTGTTACTCAGTTTCTTATTTCATTGCTGTGGTTGCAACAATAGGAAAATGTTTGACTTGAAAGCAATATTCTTGTACTAAAGCATATCAAACCTGTTTTGAAACTGCTTAGAAAAAGCAAATAGTTTTTCTGCAGTGGGAAATAACTACATTAGCTATTGCTCTGGCCTTATGTACATTGCAAAGAAAACAACCAGCTGATGGCTAGGTTTTTAGGTGCTTTTTTTCACTCTTTAGTAGCCTGAGGGTAGATAAATTCTTTGCCCAGCCAGGAGAATTGTGTGCCTGGTTTGAGTTACTGACTGCGTGGGTTTGCACTGCACAAGGAATTCCAGTAATAAAAAGCTCATTCCAAGCCTGCATTATTGGTCATCCATCCTGGGCAGATGCTGGAAGATGTGAACTGACACTGGTACCAGGAAGCAGAAAGTGTGGTGTCAGAATATCCTGAATGGTGACTTGAATAAACATGGAGATGGGAAAGGGACCAGAAAGGGGAGGAAGAGACCACCCTTGCAGGGCTTTGCTCAAGAAGATCATTTATCGAAACATCACTGCTGCATCTGATGATAACACAGAGGTCATGATCACTGCAGCAGTGAGGATGACTTGCAGGTTCAATGGTAAATCCAAGGCAGGCCTGATTCTGGGTTGTTCTTACACACAGCAGTGCAAAATGACAACATTCCACTGTTCTTTTTGTTTTATAAAGGTCATAAAACGTTAGTCCAATGCAGGGCAAAAGGAAATGAAGATCTGATCTGTAATCTGCTTCTTATAACACCAGAGGGCTGTTGCAGATCTCACCAGCACTCCTGTTCGGTATTTTTATTAAATTCAAGAAACAAATGTTACAAATTTGACTTGGATTTTACCATTTTTAGCATTCCATTTGCTATAGGGTGAAGTTGGACTGAAGTGTATTTTGCAAGATGTTATTGTAGGGTTCTTGCACGTTGCAAGGAAGAAAAGTATAGAAATAGAAAAAGATTCACTTTGAACTATAACAGTGGGTTGCTTTTCTCTGTGCTCTCCCAGAAATTACTCTGAAGTATTATTACTACTCTAGTTGCAAGATATGGGATTCAATTAACTGGAAAAGAATGAAAAAAAAAAAAAAAAAGACTTTTAAAGTGTACTTTCACCAAATGGGGAAATGAAGATTGCTACCAGACTTATGGAAAATTTTTTTATACTAAGAGATTGCCACAAACTTCTTATGAAAATAATGAATGGCTGCATCTGGCATCAGCTGGTGTGACATTTCATCCTTTGTCAATACAAAAAAACCAGTGTTACAATATCACATTTTGATATGACGTAGAATTTATGGAACTACTTAATCTCAGTGGGGCAAACCATGAAGATGTTATTCACTCGCTTCAGTAAAAAGGAAACCATAAAAAAACCTTACAGGTTTGATCCAAAAGAAAGTCCCGAGAGAGAAAGTTACGTGTTTCATTTTTACTTTGAGCCAGGTTTGAAAAAGAACAATCTTCAAACCCTTTAAAAACTTTCAATTTCAATTTAGACTTCTAATTTTACTCTTAGGGCTTGATCAGTTGGCTACTTAAGTAAAGAGAGGACTTTTAAAGTCCTCTGAGTGAATGATTATCCCAACCTTTCCAGTTCCTGAGCAGCACCTCTTTTCTGAGAAATAATAATGAGTTTAAAATGAGAGAAATGCAGAAAAGACCTTTTCATGAGCCTTTCCCTGCAAATAGTTTAACTCTGCACTGTTCATTCTGGTTACAAACCATGCTTGAAGTTCTCTTAACACATTTTGAAGTAATGACCCAAAATTCAAACCAAGAATTTAATGCACTCTGGTACGTTTTGGATCAAGTTTTGAACTATTTTGAGATGAATATTTTTTTCAGTTTCAACTTTCCCCCTACTGCACCACTAACAATTACAGTTGTCAATAAACATGAGATCCTCAGTGCTGACAGCCAAAGTTATTTTAGTCACATCCTACCTAACAGTGCTCAGAGTCCTTACAGTTAAAATATGTTTTTCCTTTGGCAGCCTTTTTTTTGTGGTTCAGCATCATTTCCCTCCAAGTGTTTTATCAACGTCCAGAACTTGGTCTCATAAACCAAAACTTTAATTATAATTCTTTTCATTATGAGTCAAGGGGCTAAATATTGACCAAGAAATTGCCTTATTCTTGAATGTTGACAAATTTTTCCCATATGAACTCAGGGAAAAACCTTGATGGGAAACCATCTGTAGGCCACCTGAGAGTTCTGGGTGTTTTATTTAATAGAGGCAGAGACAACCCAACCCTGGCTGGGGATTGGCTCATTGGGCAACTCCACTCGTCTGATGTTGTCTCTGAAGATAATAGTCTTGACTTTTTTTGCCACAGTTTCCATCATGGCTTTTGTTTGATTTTGGAGCTTTCTCGTTGTTACAATCTTATTTTACGCCGTATATATAGTGGGCAGATCACAGGGCCTGACCCAAAGTCTTCATGTCACTCACCAGAATCCTGAACTTCATAGACCAATGGATAGGAAATGTGATCTTTTTATCCAGTGCATTGTGTAGCATGAAAACATTTTATTTGTGTGGCAGAGGCTGAGCCTGCTGCACAGCACTAGATGGCAGCACCATATTGCACTTCCAAGGAAATAATCCTCTCGCTGTCATTACTCATCTGGGCTGGGAAATGTAAACTAAGTGCAAAATAGAACCACATTTCTTCCCCGAGTTTGTTTTGGTCCACAGTCTGAAGTTGATCTAAGCTGCCCACAAGCCCTATTTCTCATGCTGCACACAGCACACTCCCCTGCATGGGACAGCTAATTTATGTGTCTGCCAAGAAAACGGTGGATATTGCGAGTCCAGACACCAGTAAAATCAAACAGCTTTATTCATATCACATTTAGGCAAATCTGCCATCGTGCAACTGCACTGAATATTAGATAAATGTGAGTAATGTCAAGGACATTCCTTGATTTCCACGAATTTATTGCTCTGAATAATATCCTCAAGCAGGAACAAATGGCTCTTCCCAATTTGATGTACATCAGTAATGTTTTCCAATGGGGCATTTCAGTGTTTTTTTCCTCAAAATCATCAATCTTCTGCACAGTAATTAGCCCCATATGAAAGATGGTGTAAAAAGAAGCACACAAATATTAAGTGACCCTTACATGGACATATTAAACTATTAATAGAATTGCGTGAATAATCCCATTCAGCCCTGCTGAATCTAAAGGCTGGATTTCTAACCCTAAATGGGATTAGCAAAATTTCCAAGCTTTTAATCCATCTATTGCTATTCTTTTAAAGATTTGTCTCTAAAAGTCCAGACACTTTGAAATATTTCTGTCATTAAATTTCCACGACCTAAACAGACTTGGTTTGGGCCTTAATTTTAATAAAATATTTTTAATTTAAAAACCTTAGATCACAATAAATTATATGCAAACTGAATGTACATTATAATCTGCCTCTGTAAATGAAAGCAGAGGGCAGCCAACTGCAGACACAGTGTTGGGGATTTTGCACTTTCTTAATTTGTTTTAGAATGGGCCTCTCTGAAACTGCCTAATGTTCAGCTGCACATTATGAGATGGCAAAACAGAGTGTTCAGGAGGGAGAAGAAATATTTTAGGATGTCACCTATTGTGGCACTGCGGGGAAAAGTCAGGCATTTAACAGTTTATTTGTCGTCCAGGGAAGTTTCTTGCAGAAGGAACAAAATATCCTCAGAACTTTTCAAGAAGTTTTCTTGTCATCGTGCACAACTTGTGGGAGGTCTCACAGCCCTGATTTTACAAGCAAGAAGCAAACGCTATTGCTAAGTTTGGAGAAAAATGGCCCCAGGCTGCTCGGTGATGGCACAGTCCGTAATTTCCATCTTCCAGAGATGTTTTATACAATGGTCACCACTGGGTGTCACCAACCAAACCCGGGAACTCTTCACAGCCTGTTTTAAATAAGTGATGAGTGCAGCACTTCACCCTGTGCTTCCAGGTGGCAGTTGCAGACTGTAATTAATGTCTCGAAGAACAAGGTTGGCAGCTCATCATTTTGCTGAGTTTCATTATTTGGGGAAGACTTAAAACCTCCAGTTTCCAGATCTCGGGGAGTGCTTGGTTGTGAAGCAGTTTTGCAGTATTCAAGGTTAAGGAGCCAGCCAACAAACTTTCAGAGCTGCCTATGGTCAGATGACAGAGGGACATGTTTTGTGTGTGCCCGTGTGTGTTTGAGTGTGGAGGGAATTATTGCTATATTGAAGGAATTGCGTTGAGGTTTCTGATTCACTGAGACAATGAAATGGCAGGGTAAGATTTCTGTATAATATCTGCACCAGAATTTACCTCTGTGTGTGATTCTCACATAGACCTGAGTGAGGGTCCTTCCTAGGAACTGATACTCCCAACTCAGAATTTGCCTCAGTGTTTCCTTCAGTAATGGCCACATCCGACATTTTTTCCATATACAGAAATATTGGAGATGTACTTTAGTCTCTGAATGGCATGAACTAGCAAAATAATTATGTTTTCTTAAGCCAAATAATTAATTTTTTTTTCATTTTTTTTCTGGTGTTTTTCCAACTTGACTTGAAACACCAGGAAAGTATCAGGAAAAAGGAAACCAAACGCTGATGTGACTTCTCAGATTAAAAAAAAAAAAAAAAAAAAGAAAGCAAGCAAAAAAAGATAATGTGTCTCCATTGCTCCTGTTTCCCAAATCCCTGCTGTTGCCCCTGCACAGATCACGAGCAGTGTGTGCCCGCTGGTGCCCTTGTTTGTCACACGGTACCTGTGGCCCTTTCCGAAGGCTTTGATGCTCCTTCCTGGCTCTCCTGTGTTTGGGTATCCAGTTTCCTGTAGTCTTTCCTCACTCCTAAGCCCTATTTACTGCCCTTTTCCAGGTGCTGCTTTGCCCTCGCTTGCTTCCCATGTAACTGTGCGTAGGTCTTTGTGCTTTCCTTCCCCCCTGCCACATTCCAGGCAGTGATCCTGCTGCCAGCTGACTCACCAGGCTGGGGACACAAGGTCACTCTGTAAGACAGCGAGGCTGCCAATTTAGCAACATCGTCCCCTGGATCAGAACACAGGGGTTTTGTTTGTCAGCATCCTCAAATTATCAGGATCTGCTGCCCTGAAGTCCATTAAGAAACGATCGCATTTCCTGTGGGTGTGTGGTTTGCTCTCGAGGTAGTTCTGCTGAAACCAGAGCTAGGAAAATACTAAATATATTTATTTCTACTCTAAGATTCCCCAAATTTGGTTCCCAATGAAGTAAGGTAGTATTTGAAGCAATCTGGTGACTGGGCTGTTGTTCCTTTGAGATTGCTGCCTCCAGAGGGGGAGTTCAGTCCAGGCATGATCAGCAGGGCTTGGAAGAGATGAACATTTTTGCACCTGGACTGTGCTGTCCTGTGCAGCAAACCTTGTGCAGCACGGGCAGAACCAACCCAGATCCATGAGGAAAAGAGGCAGGATTCTCCCAAAGACTCTGCTGAGAGGGAGGTAGCGCTATGGAGCAAATTCAGTGTTAAAATTCTTAAACAGTGTGGAGAGGGGACGAATACCAAGCACTGCCTGTGCCACCCAGCTGTGAGAGGAGGGAGGAGTTATTTGCCTCTGCAGATTTAATGCTTTGTCTCTGTTTTGCCCACAGTATTAACTGCTTTCCAGCAGTGGAAAATGTTGTTAGTAGTTAAAAAAATGTTAAATTGTTTCACAAAAGTAAAAATAGTATTTTCCTTATTTTTCAATGACAGTTGGAGCATTGCTCCCATTTTCCCCCCAAACTTGAAGATTTATTTTCCTCATTGACGTACCTTTCTTTGCATCTTTCTCTAGCCCATCATATTTTTAATGATTAATCATTGAAAAGTGGGAGGAAAAGGAGGTGGGGAAAGCTTTGTGTTTGCATTTGGGATGAATCCATTAACTGTTTTTAATGTATGTTTAAAAACCAAGTGAAAAATCCGAACTAATTTTGCTGCTTATTTATGTACTTTACTCCGTGACATTTCACTAGTACGTGAAAAAAAAATTGCTGTTTGAGGGACAATGTAGGTGATGTAGACAAAAGCAAAACTTGACTTGAATAAACAGCAACTGGCAGATGAATACAAAGTGAAAGGCTCGGTATTTGTCCTTTTAACCCACCTAAAAGCACATGACATCAGAACAGCCTTCTACAGTATTTGCAATTTCCTCTGATATCCCCAGTGAACCAGAGGAGCTCTGTGGATGCTTCAGTCCCAAAAATAGACCTCGCTGGCACTGGGCTTTCACTCATTTGATCTCTGCTGTGGAAACCACTGACGGTGTGTTACTGAAACTGCCATTCTGAGGAGGGAAAAAAAAGAATCTTCTTTGTTTTCCTCCTTGTTTGCTGCTGTAGGGCAATGAACTTACAGTTACTAACAAAGAAAACACTGTTGGAGTGGAGCCTCTGTGCAAGGCAAGGCTGGAGCAGTGCAGTTTTGGGGTGTTTTTTTTTTACCTTTCAAAATATCAGGAGAAAACAGGAAACTTGCAAAAGTTGATGTTTTCTTATCTAGAATGCTCCAAGAGCTCGGTGTTTCCATCAGTGCAACAGGGCTAAACTAGCACAGGTTTGCAGTTCTATAAGTCAGAGACAGTCCTGTTTACTGGGACTTTGTCAAACATTTTTGTCCATTGATTAGTTGGCCCAGTAAACCGAAATATGCAATTTGCATATTTCAAAATATGTCTCTGCTGAATGAAAAAGAAGACAAATGTACCTGAAAAAAACATGTCCTGTCATTTAAATGGAAATGTGGGTAAAAGTTTTATTATAAAATATAGTGAATATACTTTATTACATCATTTTAAACAAAAATCATATCCTGTTTTCAGAATACTGCTTAATGCTGACCAACATAGTTTTATATTTTGTACTGTCTTTTCAGTCCAGTTTTTATTCTTACCCCTCATTTATCTTGTTTCAACAGTTACAGATTCCAAAGGACATTATTCTAATTCCCGCAGAAATACATATGAAGAGATCCACGGACATATTCTGGGAACACAATCAAATACACATGCAAGATTTTTATAAAACAGTAAAAAGCAACAGGTACGAAAAGAATAGATGGGCAGAAGGAGATCCTTGGGAGAGATGTTTGTGCTTGCTCTGCAGAGCAGGAAGCATGGCCAGGTTGGTAGCTCACTGGCCTACGGTGTCAGAAGGTCAGTTCACACACTAGGATTTGGGCTCATCCCAAATGTTGACACAGTATTGAAGGGGGAAGGGAAAGGGAAAGGCATGTGACAGTAAAGGACATTGTATTCAGCAGTAAATGTTGATTGGAAATATCCATCAGTGGACCTGGGAGAGGAAAGGCCACTGCAGAATCAACACAAAGGTTCTTCTTCTTCTGTTCCTAAATGTTGAATTAGGCTGGTAACAAGCACCAGATCTGGTGAAGAAGACTCTGCTTACTAACACTAAACATCCTTTAATAATAATTTAATTTTAATTAAATGTGATTGAATACATATTCCCATCTGACAAAAAGAGAATTCACCATGCAGAAAGCTAAAATTCAGCGAGTGCCCCTTGGCTCAGCATTCTGGCCTTAAAAATAACTGTGCCATGACAGTTCAGGTAAAGCCAGAGGATCATCGTGGAATGCTTAGATATCCTAAATCTGCATTTCATCTTCTCTTTTCATTACATCTCAGCCTTGCCTGGTTGACCTTTTCCCAGCTTTTAACCTTTCAGATACAATCTGCAGCTGCTGGATGCAATAGGAAATGAACAGTAACAACTGGCACCAGTAACACTTCTGTGTGTGCAGCACAGCCTCAGTTTGCTTGGTACTGCTGTCCTTTTCCAAACATACTCATCATGTTTTCACTGAATAATGCAATCACTATGATAC
Source organism: Empidonax traillii (assembly GCF_003031625.1). Lineage (NCBI taxonomy): Eukaryota > Metazoa > Chordata > Aves > Passeriformes > Tyrannidae > Empidonax > Empidonax traillii. Next base: position 334,177 of record NW_020955298.1, on the reverse strand, counting down.
TAACCTTCATTAGCAAAAATTCAGAAAGTCTGCTTTCATTTAATTTTAAATTCCCCAGATTTCTCACCTATTAACAAGCTAAAGCAATACTGCAGCCTACAAGAAGCATCTTCCCAGAAATTTGGATGTACCTGTTTCTAATACAGACCTTGATTATAGGGTTTTCATACCCTTGTGCATCTCACTGTATCTCAATTCAAGTCCATCTGTTAAATAACAGCATTTGGAAAGAAAATAATGCTGCCTTCTCAGAAGGATTCACACTGTAATCTCCTGGATTTAATTATATTAAAATTCTTATAATAATTCAGCTTGGAAGAGACATATGGGATCATCTCATGATCTGGTACAACCCACAGCCCAGTGCAGCACCAAATTGAAAGCTGGCTTTAATTTCAAGGTCAGATAAATTGCCCAGGGCCTTGTGTCCACCTCAGCTTTGAGTATCCCCAAGAAAGGAGATTTCAGAGTCTCTCAAAGCAATGTGGTTCATTACTGATAATGACCACTGTGGAAAAAACTTCCTTTTTTATTGGCATAAAATACTCTGAAATCTACTGACTAGAGAAAAAAGGTGAAGAACAAAATATTAGTTCTCTACTCAGGCCATATTTTCACAACAAACTTACTAGCAAAGATATTGAGCATAGAGAGTTACTAGTCTGAAAGAGAGGACGGGTTAAACACATAGTTGTGAAACACATTTTATGCAAGGGAATGATTTCTATAATGTGATGCCTATAATTGCATTTGGTGATCTGGCAGAAAGGATCCTCAGATTACGTGTTTATTCTTAATCTCTAAGTTGTTCCAAATGGATTTTTAAGTCATTTTTCTAAATTACTGACGTGCCTGCCTGTCATTGTAGTGAATTAATCAAGCTCGTTATTCAGTGATAAAGCTCTGAATTTCATGGTTCCTAGAACCACACCTCAAGTGTTATCAAGGGTCAGTTTATTCCCATGTTAAAAGCAAAAAAATGAGTGGAAGGCAATGTTCTCTTTCACATACCCACCTCACACTCTGAGCCAAAAGGCCCTTCCAGTGTCACAGTAATTTCCTGCTGGAGGAATGTTCCTACTGCTTGGTTTAATTTGAATAGTTGAACAGCATCATGAGCCTTTCACAGGGTAAATGGCTTGCCCAGGCAATTTTGGTTTTTTGCAGGATCCACTCAAATGTACAAATCAATTATATGACTTCCATGCTGAGAAAACACATTAACTCTAAAATGCACAGCAGTAGCCTGGTCTCAATAAAAATGTTTAAAACCTACTCTTAAACTATAACTCCAAGTTGCAGTTGAATATGAAATATCCATTTCCAGCCAATTACACCTGATTTCTATCATGCTTTGGAAGATGTATATGCACTAGGAATATTAAAAGCCAAACCCCCCCAACAGCTCAAGGTGAAACAGGGAAAGACTTCAGACCTTTCCAGACATGCTCAGGCAGAAATGCAATGAGCCTTGTGACTTCACAGCAGGCATCTGCTCAAAGTATGTGCAGCACAGAAGTAATCCTTGGCCTCACATATTGCAGAACTGCAGAAACCCCAAACTTGTCATTCCAGGAGCAATACAATCCATTAAAATGATTAATTCTCAGGAGTTTCTTCCAGAGATTAAGAATAATAAGACAATTAAGCTTGGGGCAAAAAGTGACTCTTCCAGTGTCACAAAGTCCATCAGAGAATCTCTTGTGCCTCCAGTGATGAAATGGGCCTTAGAAAAATATAAAAATTTGCATGAAATCTAGTGAAGACAGATAAAGGCAAACTCACTTAAATACCAGTGTTACAGGTACTTGTGCTTACACTGTAGGAACAGCTTTCAGTTTAATATGTTGCACAGCAGGGAGGTGGGAAATTTTCCACAAGGCTAAAATTATTACGTATATTCAAGGCCTTTCAACATAATTGGTTATTGTGACAGATTCCACTGAAACACTCACAGGATGCAGTTCTTACTCTGGAAATTAAGGTTTCCAGTGGAGAGTTGTTCCCACATAAAATGTTCCTGTCTCACAGCAGGATTTCAGGATACATTTATAATTCAGATTTCAGAGGAGAATAATTGTTTATGGACAAGTTCTCAACATGCAGGGAATACTGAACTACAGAGACAGATGACATTCTCTTGTCGTGTGCACATATATAATCCTAATTAATATGCTCATTGGCAGGTGCAGAGAATAATTAGTAAGATGCTTAAACACCAACTTTATTGGATTCCTCTTAAATCTGCAGTTATAAGCAAGAGTGGTAGAAAAAAAATAATTTAGCAAAACTAATCTTGCTAAAAAGATTTGTTTGTTTTTATTGCTTAGTTCTATTAAAAGTGAGTCATTCAAAACCCTTTAAAAAAAAAAAAAAAAAGCAGCCCATGATATCAACCTGTTATTTGTGACCTGCCCAGCAGGGCCACTCTTAAACACAACAGACAGAACAATAACATGGATAAAATAATGATTTATTGGAAGCAAATATTCACACAAAGTAAAAAGGCAATCATTTCAGTCATTTGTTTTTTAACAAGACAAAGCTACCCCATTACAAGATTTACCCAGAAACAGGATTAGATTCAGGAACAATGCAGAATATTTTAAATCCCTGAGATTGAGGTCCTCTCATCTTTTATGCACTCCCTGCCCCACCTCCCACCAAGGTGCTGGAAATTTGATTTTCTGCTCAGTTGAGCTTTTAGTGCATTACCATCCAAATTTACAGTTTCAGTCTTTAGATCAGCATGAAATTTAAAAATGCAAGCAAGCCCAAGCTGCAGCTGATGGTGGTGTTACCTCGTCAGTGCCCAGCTCCTCAGCTGGAGATGGAAAAAGAATCTAATACAGCTCAAGGCATAACCCAACTAAAATAAAATTCTTTCCAATATTAGAGGTAGATTTTATCCAGTGTAAGATATAACAGCCACTCCTGTAAGTGCAGAGCTCTTGGAACTGAAGAATTAAGATCAATTTTGAGCTATGTTCTCTTAGAATAATTAAGGCAAGCTTTTTGTATATCCTTCAAGAAAGCAGGCACACCACTCTGTAAAGAGGAAAGTGGAAAAGTTCATTCTCACATAATGCAATAAATAAGAACTATAAGCAAGATGAGAATTCCCATTATATACATCAAGGCCTCCAAACAGATACAGTTCTAAGATAGAATTCTAAGATCTGGTACAAAGCAGCAAACCATTCCTTTAATACTTCGGGAACAGATGGCATTATTGAAGTTTGCTTGTCTTTAGGCTATTCATGTGTGCTCATGGATTTTTTCATCTGGCTGCAGAAATTCACCCACCTGGTTGGCTAACCAAAGGAATTTGTCAGGAATTAAGAAAAGAATAAATTAGTACTACTGTCACGAGAGTAGACAATAGTGAGACTCTAAAAACAGGACTGTGCAAGAGCCAGAGAGGTGGATATATCCATTTCAGAAAAAATAACTCTACTCAGCATGCAGAAGAAGGGTATGGATGCAGTGAATCCCTTGTTTGGAATGGATTAGCAAATACCACTGTGTGTTAGCCTTCCCTTACCTTGGCAGCCCAGTTGACCAGCCACGATGGGATCATGCCACCAGGATTATCAAAGTAGTACATGTAGACTGCAGAGGAGAGAGAAGTTACTAGAAAGTTCTCTGAGTACCAGCTCTAACACCCCACAACAGAAGCTGTCGGTGTGCAGGACTGAGGCACCAAGTACAACAGTTCTGCTCTAAATTCTTCACAAAAAAATCAACTTGTCCTGTAGTGGAATGTGAAGCAACTGTGAAGCATTGCCAGTGAAGCTGACAGAGCCATAACATTATTGCAAAGCATTTTAGGCACCCTGTTTTATAAAATAACGTCTTTAAAGGACTAATCTCAGATAGCAGAAAACCTCCAGGCAAATCCTTTCATCTCTACATCTGTCAAACATGATACTCCAATCACTGCTGACTTAAGCAGATTGCAGCAGACTTTCCCCCACTGAACTGGCTGGCAGGAAAAGAAGTGCACGCTGAGGGTGGGGTGGGATGGAGGGACAGAATGGTCAGTAAACCATTCTTAACTACCCAGCCCAACTGTTGAATAAAAGATTCTTCACAGTGGCACACTGCACTGGACATTCTCAAAAGTTACACTCATTTTAAAGTGGTCCCAAGGCTCAGTGTATTCACTTCATAGTAACTGTTTTCAGCTTAAAATTTCCAGTCCCCTTCTCTATGCATTTTGCTAATCCACACATTCTCTGCCTACATGACTTGTGACACATTGTCTTGGCCTCTTACCTTTAGATCCAGCCTTGCCATCACTTTCAATTGCCATGCTTTGTTTATAGCTTTTAACTCTGATAATACCGGGCTTTTCAGGGCACTGAGGAACAGACACACTTTGAGCCAACACAACCCAGATCTTCCTCCCATCCACATCCATCTCCCGACGTTCCCGAACGTAGACATACTGTGCTCAGAGTTGAGGAGGAATGTCAAAACACTGTCAGCTTGATGTGTGAGAAACTGACAAGTGAATTCCATCACGAACAGCAGCTCCTTCAAGTTACTGCTCGTGCTTCTACAGGATTCAATCCTGCCGAGTAATAACTCAGCTATGTGAGCTCTGGCTGTGTGTGGGAAGAGGCACCCACGCTCTTCCTCACGCTGTGCATATTCATGTAACATGAGGACTGCAAGATCTCAGATCAAGTGCAGCAGAGTGGTAGAGTCAGCTCGTTGTTGGGATTCCTGGATGACCAGGGAACAAAAACCGCCCGAGGAACAAAAGCTTGAAAGGATACATCTCTGTTTGACAGAGGGAAAGGGTACTTCACTTCCCAGTAGATTACTTTTTCGCCATCATATGTTTCCTCATACAGTTCTACAGTTGAAAGAGGAAGATTGTGAGATATTTTTAATTTCTACTGCAACAGGACTAGAGATGACATCAAGAGCTGCTCCGATTTCTGACATGAGCACATTTTACACACAACCCTGAAGTCAAAATTGATATGTATGTAAAGTTGTAGCAGTAGAAGACATTAAAAAGTTCTGTAGCAGGGTTGTTCAGGAACCAAATATACAAAAATAGGTGGTGTGTTTTCCTGTGGCTACTGGATTCCTTGGTGGGGAAAAAAAATCTACCCAGAACAATTCTGGAGGAGGCAGAGTGAAATTCCTTTCCAGGCAGTTTGCTCATTCAAAGCCTTGCCATCTCAAAGCTTTTCCCTTGCACATTCTGCACAATTCGCACGTCACTACCCTTGTAAATTATTCTGAGTTAACATGGAACTAGGATGAGTGCAGCTTTCTAACACCTCAAGAGGTCTTACATGAGGGATTAATGAAACTTCCAAAAGCTATCAGGAATTTCACAGCAGTACAGACAGGCAAATGAGGGGCTCTATATCCTCCAGAGCTAATGCCCACATCCTTTCAGTGCTTTTGAAAACAAGGCCAGAACAGACTGATAGTCTCACTGCCAAGGCAAGAACAGTGCCACAGATGGGAGATTCTTTCCCTATATAACATGTTCCAAACCAGGCTTCTGTTAGGATGTCCTGAAATCAGCTGTCACCCACAAAAACAGCTTCTCCTCTTCTCCAGGCTGGAACAGTACTGGAAGCACCTGGTGTTGTAATAACCCACAGGATTAGGCTTTCCACCAGAGGTCACTGGAGCATTGGATTATTCACTTTGCTTTCATTTCTAACCACAGGACTTTCCTTTTTCAAAGGCATTAAGACACTGTTTTAAGGACACTGATAAACTGTTGTTACCTAACTGATCTACCTTTGTACCTTCACAATTACAGGAAAAGCACACGATAGGTAAGCCAAGTCCCACCTGGCACTATTTCATCATATGTACAGTTAAAGAGCAGTTGGGCTCGTGGCAATTTTGAAGCTGGAAGGAAAGCTTTGTGTTATGTTTATGCCCTTCCCAGATGTTAACTCTTGAAACGCTGGACTTAAGCACAAGTATAAATTCACAGATGAACAAACCATGGTCAGCAAGGACATAAATGTCAGCTCTGCAACATTATCTAGTTTTTAGTTTAAGGGTGTAGCTTCCCCCAACAGCTTCCTTTCTTATCTCTAAGAAGTCATTTGAAAAAAAAAAAAGTATTTGTTTAAGAAAGATTGAGTTCTCCTAAATGCACTTCAGGACTACTAAATTAACTCAACATAATATTTTACATCCAGTACGATAATGTTGAGTGCCAGTCTGGCTCTTTTTGCTTCTTTAATGGCAAAGAGGCCTTTGCTACAAGAAAGCTGCTGATCATTTTGACAAATAAAACTTATTGATGAAGACACTACACTTTAAACTTGACCAAGTACTGGCACGAATCAAATGTGGTTCTCTGTATCAATACAGTCACAGGCATTACCTGTAAAGGTTCATCATGGAACTGTCCCAAACCTAACAAGCAAAACATTTAACAATCCTTTGGGTTTTAGCACGTTCTGTTTTCAGCAAAACACTTTGACCATGTTTCAGTTTTATTGGCTTGAAGTGATTCCAAGCACAGGCTTAAAAAGGAAAGGCTCCCCATCTTTAAAATAAATGGATTACTGGATGCTTGCATCAGCTGAATCCTTACCTTGTAACTGCTGACTTAAGATGTTTTAACATCATATGGATATCCAGGTTCAATGCCCTTTTCCAAAGACAACATTAAATAAACACAACTAAATTAGTTATTCCTTTCTCTGTAAAAGCCAAAGTCACCACCTATTCTCTCGATACACCCATTCCTGATGGTAAAAGGTGCCAAGAACAACCAATACTTTCAGGAAAGTCATTCCATCACACCTCAAACTGATGCAAACCAGAGGGAAATATTTCACAATGAGAACAATCAGCCATTGAAATAATCTTGCCAGGGAAGTGGTGGATTCCCCAAAACTGGACATTTTTAAGGCTCAGCTGAGCAGGGTGCTGGGTCATCTTGTCTTTTGCTGAGGAAGGTTGGACCAGATGATCCCAGAGGTCCCTTCCCCACCCCTGGTATTCTGTGATCACTGCTCTGCTGCGATACGTGAAGGTGTTCAGAAGGTACCATCTCCATTTCTCCCTGGAACATCTGCTAAAATTTAACCCAAGAATTACAACAATTAGAAGCTACAAGGAGCTCCAGCATAACCAGTGATGCCAGTTATATGCTTTGACCAACATGGAAAGAATTCATTCCAGAGGCAAGACGTGCTGTTGAGACATTAGCTGTTCCATATCAGTATTTACTTGTATATTTGCAGAGGGCAACATTATCCCAAAAAGATATTGAAGTCTGGCCCAAAGTCTTTGGATGCAGCAACTTCAAAATACCTTTGAGGAAAGCTTTAGTGGGAAGAATCCACATGGACTAAAGCTGGCTTTTACAGTGCCTAGATGAGCTTACCTTTAACATACTGATCCCACTGTTTTCTGAAGTCTAAGTCCATGTAGACATCTGCACACAGTTCTGGGGGACAGTCAGCAAGACCACCAAAGATTTTATACTCATAAAGTCCTGATTGCTGTGGAAACAGAATGGGGAGAGGAAAAGTCACACAGGAAAGGGAAGCACTCTGCATCAGGGAGAACAGCTGAAGGAAGTTAGGTGGGGCACAAACTACAAATACGCTCAAGAGCTGTGAAAGCAAATCTTCAAAAAACAATGCAAGATTCAGTCTTTAACCTCTCGACTTTTTGATCTATACATGAAAGTTTAAACCCAGCCAGGCTGACCTGCCCTGCACAATGGCTGTTCCTTCCCTTACACTAGTACCTTTTTACTTCATCAGTACTTCCAAAGGGAGCATGTTTCTACACACACACACACACACCCCTTTTCAAAAAACAAAACAAAACAGGAAAAAAAAAAAAAAAGACGACCTCTAAATGTTTTTTAGCTTCAGAAGCAACACTCCCAGCACCCTGTACTCCATCAGCACATTAATTCCTGCATGGATACCTGGCAGGCACCCCAGCTTTGCCTGTGCTGTGTGCACTCATTGATAAGCTTGCCTTGCTACTGCCAGTTACCACATCCACATGGTAAACAGGGACCATTTATCACCAAAAAAATTCCAAGGTCTATGAAGTGATGTGTTTTTAAAGACGCTTTCCCCACCTGCTTTGCCTTTTGCACAGACCTGTATGTTTGCTGGTTTTGCTGACATGTCCATGTCTGAAATGATTTTTCAGAATACAAAGTCGCCACGCAAAGAGCAGCATGAAATTCAGGTTTGTAAGGAGCTGAGAGGAAACTGTGATCACCGAGCTACAGAAATAGGGTATGTATATACAGATTTAAAAAAAATATAGATTATAAATATTTATTTTTATATATTGTATAAATACAATATGTATTATATAAATATAATAATATAGTATTATATATTATATATGTATCTATATTATATAGTTTATATTTATAGTATATATAACATGTACAATATATTATATAATATATTACATAATTCATTATATAAATATACTATATAGTATCTTATATAAATATATGTTATTATTTAATCCATTTATATATGGATTTAAAAGTAATTCATAAATCATAAATCTGCATCAGAATACAAAGCATTCACTGTCAATCACTTACAAGTCAGTTCCAGAAGCCTAAACTACTGAAGTTAGTCCCCCATAAAGGGGTGGAATTTAATTTCAACCCTTTCTGAACTACCTCCCGATTTTAGAGGGAGAATAGTGGGAAATCAGTGTGAAGGGAGCTTCGGAGCGAGGCGGGAAGGGAGGCGGAAGCCTGGCGACCAGGAGGATGCTCTGGCACGGGAGATGCTCGGGAGCAGGTGTGCAGAGACAGAGCTCCCCTCACCACATAGAGAGGGCTCGGGAGAGCACAGCGAACACCTCGACAGGCCCACGGCTGCTCCGACCGCCGAGAGCACCTTCCAACGGGGAATTCCTGCAGCCCCCAGCTGTCCGCAGCCCTGCAAAGCCTCGGGTTCCCCGGCAGCCTGCGCGGGCGGAGGGGTCACCGCGGCCGAGCAGCTTTTGCCATCAGCAGTTAATGGCATTACCCACAAAGCCGCTTCCCGGGAGCCCGGCGTAAACCGAGCCCGGCCCGGCCGCGCCAGCCTGGCCTGTGCGGGGCACCGGGGACGTGCCGGGCCCCCCATCCCGGGCATCCAGCGCCCCCCGGCCCGCTCCGGGAGCCCGCCCGCGCACCTCGTGGAACAGGCGGTAGATCCGCACGCCCATGGTCTCCACCAGCATCTGCCACGGCCCCTCCGCGCCCGGCGCCGGCTGGTCCAGCTCCCGGCAGGCGGCACGGAACTGCTCCTCCGAGAAGCGCAGCGGCTCCTGCGCCTCCATCCCCAGCGGTTCCTCCATCCCCGGCGGCCCCTCCATCCCCGGCGGTTCCTCCATCCCCGGCGGGCGGGCGGGCACAGCCCACGGCCGGGCCGCCCCGCCCCGCGCCCGCCCCGCACAGCCCGCGGGGCCGGGGGATGCGGGTTTGGAGCATCGCTGCCCTGCGGGGTTGCTCCGTGCGCTCCCGCCTCTTGCGGAGTCTCAGCCGCTCGGCTGGTGGCTTTAAATGTGCTTGTCATCAGCCTGGTGCCGGAACGGGAACAGGTTCTGTGACGGTGATGGTGAGGGCCTTTCCTTTCAGGTGTTCCCCAAGGAGAGAGTTTGAACACTGTGGTCATGTGTATTTTTTGTATTTTTATAATTTTTTTAATTTTTATTTTGCATTTTTGTGTTTTTTCACCATCTAAAAAGCAGTTCTTATGGAGTGTATGAATGGGAATATATAAAGAACCCACAAATGCTGTGTAGCTGGTTGGTAGGGGTGACCCTGGCACACCCCACCGAGGCCCAGCCATCTCGGCAAAGAGGAGGGGGCAGTGGGCTCTGGCCCACGGCAATCTGGGATGCACTGGGTGCACAGGATGGAAGGGGACAGAAAAGTCTCTCTGGGCTGAGCTCCCTGGCAGGAAGAATCCACTGAGATGGACACACCTCACGTCTCGCTTAGGCTCTTGCTGCGTGACACCACCTATAACAGTGTGAGGCTGCCACACACAGACAAAGCATCAGGCCCTCAAAATGTAACTGGCTAAAGCCGGTTTTCTCCTGGGAGTTGTAAATCCCTTTTCATTACAGCTTTATTCTTCTAATTCCTGTGAGATTTTCCTGCTGAACACTGTGTCTTCAGAATAAAACACTGAGCCATGGGACGTCATCAAACCTACTGACTGGCAGCATTAGCCCAGTGTACTTGGTGGTAACCTCTGTGCAAGGCTGGAATAATGTAGTGTTTTTTAGCTTCCCTGCCAAGGGGCTGAGCTCTTTGACAAAGAGTTCACTTATGTCAGCTGTCCTTTCCAGTTCCAGTCAATTGGTTTGCAAGCAGTGCATGGGGATTTCTGGCTGACTGCTTTGGATGTACAGGCTGACCGTCATCCCTGCCCAGTCCAGAAAACTTTTGGAGAGTTTTGGCAGAAGGCAAGATGGTATCTCACAAACTTCCCCCCTAGAATGTAAATTTGATGCCACAACTTGACCTGCAGCATCTTTATAAAATAATATCAGTAATGGTGGTAAATATCTGCTCATACCTCACCTGCTCTCACCTCCCCAGTGAAACTGCTAGGCAAACATTTCAGTTCTTTTATGTTTTGTAGTATGCTTACATGTGTCACGACCTTTTATTACTAATATTTATAGAGTACATATAAATACTTTGGCTTGTTTGTGTTCTTTGTAAACTGCAATTGCTCTCAGTCTGCCCAGCTGGTTCTGCAAATATCATGGCAATACATTTCTTAGGGCTGAAGCCTTACAAGTAAATTCTTGGCTAAGTTGCCTTCAGTGCAGCTGTGCTGCCCACCCAACTGAGGAGCTGGTCTTTAAAATGGAATATGAGACAATGGCCTGTAGGTGAGACTGATTTAGTTTATCTTGCAGAAAGATTTCTTTACTTTTCAAAGATTTTATCAGATTGCTGTCTCACTTTTCCATCCCATTCCTGCTCTGAACTAGGACTCAGTGAGACTGAAAGAGCTCGGGGCTCTTGTTTGCACAGAGGTGACTCTGACCCAGTGTGGAACAGGAGGAGTTGTGAGTCGAGCTGATGTTTAACATGCAGCAAGGAAAAGTGCCTGTGAGATTGCCTGATCCCTTAAGGAGCCTTGTTTGTGCAAAAGGACTGAAGTGATCACAGCTCAACGTTGGCTATTTTTTTAGGGTCACTGTTTTGCATTATATGGTTGTCTACATGGCATCAGTCAGTTGGCAAAGCTGCCTGGCCACTCCCTCCTCCCTCAGCACTTTCATGGAAAAAAGGATTTATCTCACGAGGCTACTCCAGGGACCAAAGCTTTCAAAAAAAGGCATTACTATGTGACCTTTTTTCTTGGTAAATAAGGAGTGGTGATTACTGAGAAAGCACAAACAGTTCTGAAAAGAGAATTTATTTTCTATTTTCACGTACATTTAAGTAAGTGTTGCTATTTGTCACTTGTATGTCCATGTATTGCCCTTAGCTTAGGGACATAAGCTAAAGTTTGAACCCAAGACCTTTGGTATCTGCACTACTTGGTAGTGTGGCTTGTAGGCTGGGGTGAGTTCAGAGTGACTTCCTAGAGCTCTGCTCCAACACAGTGGGATAGCAACTGTTTTGGGGCAGCTGGGTCTGGGAACACAAACCCAAACTTCATCACAGCAACCAAAGGCAGCCTAAGATACAGCACAACCCAGTCCCACACGTGGATCAGGGATCTAAATACTAACTGAATAAAAATAGAGGGTTACTATTCTGGGGCAAAAAGTGGGAGTTTCAAAAGTGCTCACAACTTGACTCCCTTATTTAGTATTTCTTAGGCTTTAGGATAGTCTCCCATATGGTCTAGCAGTTCGGATACCTGGTTTTCATCCAGGTGGTCCAGACTGAACTCCTGGTATGAGAAGGTGTTGATTTTATCCCTGGAAATGTTCAAATCCAGGTTGGATGGGGCTCTGAGCAACCTAGTCTAGTCGAAAGTGTCCCTGCCTGTGTCAGGGCATTGGAATGAGATGAGTTTTAAGGTCCCTTCCAGCCCAAACCATTCTGTGATTTTATGATTCTCTTTAGCTGCTGCTGCTCTCCATGGGAAATGACACCTCAAGGAAACTTGCTGATCTGGCCTATCAATGGGATTAATGTACCTAAGTCAGCCACCTGTTTTTCAGAAAGGAAATAATCTGTATTGATTCTACCCTAACACCTAACCTTCCTGCTACTGAAATCAGTGCTGAGTAATCCACTGAATTCTATGGTGTGGAACCAAACCAGTAAACTGGACAACTCCCCCAGCAGCAAATCCTACATGGCCAGAAGTGAGAACAGCAGTGAACACTATTCTGATGTTTCAGGCCCCAGGTGATTTTCAGTGTGTGTTTTGGATATGGGTATCTGTGTGTGGCAGAGTGCTATATTGTGTTTTCCTGCATCTGTCTCTGTGTGGCACTGGTGCACTTTGAGAAATTCTTGAAGATGAACTAAAGATGTGGGATTTTGATGGATTCAGCTGCTGTGCAGACATTTATATATTGTTGTCATTCTATTTTACTCAGCGCACTCCAAAAACTTTGCAAAAGTGCTGAACAGTCCTAACACACAGTTTATAGAGTATGCGCATTTGTATTTCCAGTATACACAGCCAAAGCAATTATAAGCTTCTGCTACTGCTGTTTTATCAACTGCATTATGTAAAAGCCTTTCTTACAAACTCTTTCATGACTTTTGCAGTTTTCAAGAAGAAAATTCTAAATCCAGAAAGCTGAGAAGTGACAACAGCATCTCCCACTGCAGCCATGCGTGTCTAAGCCACTCTGTATTCTCATCTCTTCTGTAAGTCAAAGGAAAATCTGTTTTTTCAACATTTTTAGAATATGCAGAAAATCCAGCCTGTCTAACACGCCAAAAATCTTTATACATTTTATATATTTTTTTTTCCTATGTATTTAGGCAGGAAGGGGCTTCCAGAGTGACAATCACCTCTTTTGCAAAGAACTAGCACAAGTCATGCACTGCTTGAGCTGTCAGAAGGTGTCTTAAGTGGTTTATAAAGGTCTTCTTCACAGAGTTGAATTGAACCCCAAACTATGACTGTATCTGTATTGGGTATCTCATTTCAACAGAATTCCACCCAAATAGAAGAGGATTCAGAAAATAACTGGAGTTCTGCTGTTTTTCTGCCTTCTGATACTAAATATTTTGTATCTTTGGTATCTAGTTTATTATGCTGGATTCTACAGCAGTAGTCTCTAGCACAAATCCTGGTTGTGGTGAAATTACAGTGCCTGGAGTTTTTTCCCAAGTTTCCCCCTGGCTTGGTCAGAAAGCTGCCAAGGTGGCCAAAGATTCAGAGGTTCTGTAACCAACTTATGCAAGATTGAGGATTTGGCTTCTGGCGGTGTGGTGTATCCCTCTGCTAATTAAAAGCACATGTCCACATAAGGAATGCAGCTCTTCAAATGGGAACTTCATGTAATTATGAAAGCAGTAGGAGATAAGAATAATTGTTTTCAGTTCCAGATGTCCTGTCTTCTTCAGCACCGCAGGAAGATTAAGTGAAAGTTGAGCAGGGCAATAACGAAGTTTCACATGCACAGCGGGATAACTGATGTTGACCAAAGTACTGGTAGGATCTAATGGAGTTCAAAGAAAATTCCTTTCCATATTCTTGGTCACCAGAAAGGTTTCTCACAGTCGTTATAAGCACATCCATTTCGTGAGCCTGATTACCCCCCCGAGTGGGTGGTTTGCATAGCCATCAACCAACCAGGCTGAACTCCCTTGTGCTGTGAACTGTGTTAATGAGAGGGGAGCTACAGCCTTTCATGTGAAATGATTTGGTTCTCTGGTTTAACTGGCTTTGGACTCCTTTTGGACTCCATTCCTTGTCGCAAAACACACACACAGCACGACGTGGTAAGGATAATTTACGACATATTAAGCATGTTGAAAGAGTGCTTTCTGAAAGTTTCAGTAAATGCAGTAAACTGGCATGTTGTGTCCGTGTGTGGGCTTAGGGGTGAAATAAAGGAAAATTCAGTGGAGGGTTAGGGAAAAGGCAAGAAGAACTAATTGAATAGGGAGCCCACAATGGTTGTACTTTGCCAGATTAATGAGTCACTGTTTGCTGTGCTGTCAAGGCCCAGGAGACTGTTAGAAACTCAAAGGAAGCCATGAAGTATTGCAAGTGTGTTTGAGTCGGCAGAGCAACAGCATTGCTCAATTTAGGAGTAAAACTCTGCTCTCTCAGTGGGCTGTGTGGGTTCCAGAATCACACAGGCTTCTTGCTTATCATCCCAGCTTTGGGGCTGCACCTCCCTCTACGCAGCTGTGTTAAGGCCCCAGGGAGGAGATTTTGTCATTTAGGGCAGGTCCTAAAGGGGAACTATGTATCATGGAAGCACGGCAGTCCAAAACTGTGAACCTGTAACCCCTCACTGCAGCTGTTGCTCAGCCCTGAAGTTTTCTCAGCTGTTTGCGCTGAATTTCTACAGGTGCCAAACGTGCTGCTTGGGGTATGTCTGGTCCTTCTTTCTTTACGTCCTTGGAGAGCCATGCTTAGAGCACAGCAGGACCTTAAAAGGCAGAAGAAGTCACTCATCCCTTTTTTAAAAGGCCAGAGAGGTGGTGCCCAAATCGTGTGTGACCCTTCAGTGCCCGAGTACTACAAACCCAACCTACTAGGGGAGAGCCCACTGATCTCCCAGCACTAGAGGAGGCCTCATTCCCATCACTTTTCATGGCAGCTTTTATGCTTTACAGAAAGGATTTACAATTGCACGGGGTCTAGGACATAGTGTGACTTTTTAGCCTATTTGTTAGGACATCTATTTGTGCAGAAACGTGTATTCTAAGCCCAGTTTAGCATTCAGTGCTTGTTTACGTGTACTTCAGATTAGCTCCTAAAAAAAAAAAAAAGAAATCAGTATTGGGAGTTATTTTATGTAATACTTTCAGGTTTTTATGTAATACTTTCAGTAACAAAGTTGGCATAGAAAAGTCAGAATGTACTAATGGAACTGTGGATGGTGTAAGCATGGGAGGGAGGTTCTCTGTCAGCAGAGTAGAACCAAATACTGCACTGGAAGGACTAGAGTGGAACTGATGTAATAGGACTGGGGTGAAATTTAGGTCATGCACACATGTGCTAACAGCAAGAATTTCTGATATAAAGTGAAAAATGAAACTGATACTGGAGAAAAATCCAGACATCCTGAACAATCAGAGGAAAATTATGAAATGTCAGTATTTCTGGCAGGACAGGAAAATACTTGCACTTCTATGCAGAATATTGGTAAGGCCACATGTGAAAAAATTATTGAAAATAAGCCTGAGATAGTCTCATTTATCCCTCTTAGGACAGTAGAGGCTTAATTGCCAAATGAAAGAACATCGACTTCAGCCAAAGGCTTACTTGTCCAGGTATAATTGTCTACGAATCCCTGCAGCTAGAAATAAGACAGAGGTTTCTAGAAACCAACAGAATAAATCTCACAGTGTTCCAACAGGAGGGGTAGGAAACCCAGTTGGTTTGAGTGGAACCCAGCAAATTTAATAAAGATAGATATTACTGACACTGCTGCCTGGATTAGGAAGGACTGGACTTAGCCTAATGAAGTTCCCCTCAGATAGAGTTGGCTTCTATTGTTGTTTCTGGTCAAATGCTGATGTATTTGAAGGGAGCACCAGCAAATGGGGAAAAAAATGCCAGTTTCTTGTATAAAGCTGTGGAGCTTTTCCAGAACATCCTCGTTGATTTGTCTGGAGCAGATGAACCCTTGGCAGGATCTCCATCACTGGGTGGTTCTTAACAACACACAGGGTGAAATCCTGGCCCATGTGAAGTTGGTGGAAGTTTCTCTATTAATTTCTCTGAGGCCAGGATTTCGCCCTGGAAAGGGAGTCAAAAGTACATGCATGCTTTCAGAGACAGAGTGGCTGATTAAATACATCTGGTGCACCGCGCTTTTATCAATCATTGATAAAATAGTGCCTTTTAAATATAAACTTTGGGGAAGCTTAACCGCAAAATTCAAACATGTCCTTTACAAGACTTAAAAGCATAATTTGTCTGCTTTTTATCTGAAATAACAGGAATCATGGTAAAAAAAATAGCACCCACCCACATCCATCCACTCCAAACCCCCGCAAGTGTTTGATGTGCCGCAGAAACGAGCGATTAAAGCTTAGAAAAGCCAGTTAAAATATTTCTAAATGATACACAAAACTTTATCCCCTAAGAATGTAACCCAAAACTGTGCTCCTCCTCGTGCCATTCCTGAGCAGTTGAACTAGGGGTTCATCTGGAATTCAGTATGGGCTGTGCTTTCAAGTGACCCAGCGCGGCTCAGGACGGGCAGCGACCCTCACCCGCACCGCTCCAAGGGGGATGTGGGCGCACACCCCGCGTGGTGGTGGGTGTGCGGGAGGGCTGGGGAAGGCTGGGGGACTCTGGGGAACGCTGTCCCACGCCCAGCGTGTGTGACCTGCCGGGGCGCGGTGCCGAGCAGGAGCCGGGCGCGTCCCCGCCGTGCGCATCCCTGAGCCGGGCGTGTGAGCCGAGCACGGCGGAGGGAGGAGGGCCGGCTCCGTGCCCTGCCCAGCCCCGGACAGCCTTCCCCAGCCTTCCCGGCCCCCCCGCCCCGCACCCGGGAGAGCGTCCCGCTGCCGCCCCGCCCGCGGCTGAGTTTGCTCCGGTCCCTTAATTGTTTCGCTCTCACCGAGAACTTTGTTTACAGTCCCTTGTGCGGCGAGCGAGCTGCATCCCCTCATACGCTGCCTGCGGGCTGGCGGCCGCCACAGTCCCGCCCGGCGGCCGGGAGGTAAGGCACGGCTCGGCACGGCTCGGCTTGGCAAGGCATGGCATGCTCGGCACACTATGGCACGCTAGCCTGTACTATGGCATGGACTGGCACGGCTCGGCTCTGCTTGGCTTGGCTTGGCACGGCTCTGCTCGACTCGCAGCCGCTGGACCCGCACGCCCCGCGGCCGCGCCCCCGTCGGCTCCCGGTGCCCGCGGGGCTCCGGCCCCCGGTTCTCCCGCTCCCGGTTCTCCGGGGCATCTGGGGCTGCTGGGGCACTGCGGGACCCGCTCCTCTCCGGCCGCAGGTCCCGGGGAGGTCCCCTCTCCGCCGCGGCAAAGGGCTCTCTCGGTTATCTTCGGGGTCCCCGCAGCCGGAGTCTCTGCCCCGGTTGCAGGTCGGGAGTTCCCGGTGCCGGCTGCGTTCCCGGAGGGGTTACGGGCAGACAGGGTGCACAAGGCTCTCCCCGCCTGTTCGCCTCCCTGCTCTCTCGCAGAGGTGCTCGGGGACAGGCGTGACACGCAGGGTTTTACCCCAGGTGTGTGTGTGTGTGTTGTGTGTTACGGGCGCCTTTGAAAGTTTTGCGGTTTGCAGATAACAGGGTCGTGTTTGTGGAGGGGTTTGGTTGGCTCCCATCCTACCCTTCAGCTATGTCGGAAAGGCGAAAAAAGGAGTGATCTTAAATCTGGTGATTATTTTACTTAAAAACTTGGTGAGAGAATTTTACTGCATCCTGAGGCTCAGGCAGCTGGTGTGGAGGTGGTGTGTTCTCCTCCTGCCCCTGGAGCTTAGAGGCTGCTCCTCGAGTCTGGTAAATACCAATTCCAGTTGTGTATTTCCAGGAATGTTCACCTGGGGAAGAGCTGAGGGATTGTGTTCAGGATTACTATAAGCTGTTGAATTCCAAATGAACTCTGGCTCTCCTCTCGGTACAGAAGGACTCCTTACGTTGTTTTCCATAGTCACTTTAATGCATAACCAAGTGTGAAGTGTAAACATTATAATTTTTTGGAATTTTACATAAGCTAAAAGGTTGTCTGATGTATGGTGCAAGGTAGAGAGAATCAGGTCCAGAGCCTGGAGGCAGAAAACTCAAGCTCAAACATGACCCACTGGTTCTGAGTAAAATGCAAAAAAAAGGGATGTAGTGGCTGAACAATGTCATCTCTTTGCCCTTGCACAGAGATATTCCTTACGTGGGAAGCTCCTGAGAGAGCACCACATTGAAATGATTCTGACTTAAAATATTGGAAGCTTTGTGTGTAGATTTCATGTGTTTCTGGTTCTCAGCTTTGTAGTCAGGGAGGGAGGTGGAAAAGAAGAAATCTCATCACTGAAAAGTTGCTCTGTCAGTCAGGATTTTTGATAAAGACATTAATTTAAAAGAATTACCTAAACTGTGTGTAGTCAAGAATAAATACAAATAAAGAACTGACAGAGCAATTTATCTTTTCAAAGCAAGATGCTGGCAGAGTGGCTTAGGGGGCACAATTGCTCTAGGAAGAGCTTTTCAAACAAATGTAACCTTTCTGTAATCCGAGTGGAAGTTGGCTGCAAGTACATTTCAGAGGTCTGTGTTTGTTTTAATGTAACTTAGATTTTTTTATTTAAAGTGGGTTTTTTTCCTGCATTTCCCTCCAAACTTTTCAGAAAGTTAAACTGATTGCTAAGTGGTGTGTACAAGAATATAGTCAAGGAGACAAGCAAGGAGACTTCCTTATTATTAGCTAAGTTCAATAATCAGCTAAATATACTTTAGCTATGTCACAGGTTTATTCCAAGGATCCCCTGAGAACAGCAGCAGTTTGTGCCTGTAAATGTTTGTGTAAGTGAAGTGTTAGTATGGTCTAAATAACGTAAAAAGAGAAAAGCCCTTAAAGTTCATCATTATACAGACTTATTCTCTTGAATTTGCTCTCATTATCACTTAGAACTCCTGTTTGAGGGTGGAAATGATCTTTCATAATCATGCACATATAAGAAAGGGAATGTCAAATAAGATTAGCAACATAAATCTCTGCTGCTTGGTCAGTTTTGCCTGGCTGCCTGGTGGTTTCACAGCTGTTTCTGCAGTTGATAACAATTTCCATCGCTCTGCTCTCTGCAGTCCTCACACTGCCCTGCTGCAGATTCCACCTTGTCCCTCTCTGAGTTATGAATCTTGTTTTAAAAAATCCAATAATAGCAGAAAAAAACAATAATAAATATAACAGAATTATGTTTATTACTGTGGACTCTGTTAGTTTGCTTTTTTTTTTTTCTTAGAAGAGTTTTTGGGATTATATTACTTAGGTTTTATTATAGTAGGATAATTTTAAAAGGTTTGTTTTTTTTTAAGTGGGAAGTTGATATATCAGTTCACAGCTAGGAAAACCAAGGGAGATGAAGTGATTTGCTCAAAGAAACCGGACACATAGAAGATACCAACCCCCAGGTATTCTGAGTTGTTATTCACAGAGGTGGAGTGAGCAAGAGAAATGAAGTTAAATGAGACTTTTATCTACAGAAGTTCATGTGCATTACCTTTTCCTGCCTAGCTCTTTCTGGGGGACTTGCCTGGGCTATGATACTCTTTATCGAGACGTCACATCATCAAAGGAAAATGTTACTTAGGGCCAGAAATGGGTGGCTGCTGCCAAGAAAAGAGGAGAGCCAGAGGGAGAACATCTCCTGCTGCCGTTAGGTTGGGAGCAGGAGTCAGCACACAGCGGTAGCTTTTCCATGCAGGAGTTTTATTCTTGAGAACCTGACAAATACCCAACAACTTTTCTTGCAGGAGGAAACTTCCATGCTAGAGTATTGTCACCTCCAATTCATCGTTCAGCAACATCGGACACCTCAAAGCCTGGAGCAGTTCTTTCTGCTGCATGACTCTGCCTTGAACTGACACAAGAGACATCCTCAGCAGCGTTCCTCGGCTTCTGGGACGAGGATTTGTTCCCATGGATTTCTCACGGACCTGGTAGGTGTCCATGCTGTTGGATTTCACGTCTTTTCAGTAAATGTCAGCTTACAATTATCAGTGGCTAAAAATTTCCTCTCCCCATTACCCAGCGCTGGCCACAGATTGCCACAGAAGCACATTCTTCCTTCAACCCCAAGTGGCTCCTTAAGATAGTACTTGTGGTATGATTAGTGAGAGGATGCTGGTGCTGCCGGGTATCTTTGCCTAAATTTCTTACCCTGAAACTTGAACCAAATCACCTGTTGGGGTAAGTCAGAAGTGACTTTGCTGGCAATGAGGTCCAGTGCCCCTTTCTCTAGGGCTGAATACCTTTACTCAGACTTCAAATAGGTTCTGTTGTTTATTTAACTTCATAGGATTTCAATAGAGGTTTGTTTATTTGTTTTGTGTGAATGCCTGTCTGCTTGCATCCTATTTCATGCAAGAACTGTGCTCTCAGAAGTCAACAGGTATTTTGCCATTGACTTAATTTTGGTAGTTTAGAAGTTGTTTTTTTGTTTTGTTTTGTTTTGATTTGTTTTTTTTTTTAATTCCTGTTAGTTTTAACTGTATAAACATATCTTCTTTCTTCAAAAGTGTCTGTACAAGACATCTAAGAGATTTAAATGCTCACTGGGGATGTATCTGAAGGAGAGGGACAATGACTTTAGAGACAGGAGCAAATACACTTTGAATGAATGTTGAAGTTTTTCAGAATAGTGGTTTATTATAAGCCTAATCCAAAGCCTTTTCAAATTATTAAGAAATTTCCCTATTTCTGTGACTGTTAGAGTATTTCAACTTTTGAATAGTTATTACAATGTATTGGAACCAGTAGATCTTTTATCTGGAAAATTGTTAATTTTTTTCCTACCTCAACTTTAACAATATAATGTTAAACTAATTGAATATGGCTAATGGTAAGATCAAAAAAAAAAAAAAAAAAAGGTGACTTTGGGGTCACTTCTTATGTTGTGCTGAACTTCTGTAACATTGTATAGATAAATAATGCAGCAATATGATGGCACAAGTGTAAGTCCCACTGCCACATAAGACATTACTGAAAATGCAGACTTGGGCTCAGATCCATGTGGGAACAGATCAGTGGCACTGTAGAGCAAACCCATGGCTTTCCTGGGCTCTTCCTCTCTGACATAAAAGGTACTTAATCATGTGTTATGGTTCAAAGAACAAAGCAACAGAACCTAGGAGAAAGAACTTAGGATACCTAAGGTGTCAGCACAGATATCTTTGCTTTTCTGATAAGCACTGAATAAGTCCCCTTCCTGCCCCTGGAGGCAGCAAGTACTCCCATAGAAACTCACGGAATCATGGAATGTTTGTGGTTGGAAGGAGACTCTGGAGGCTGTCTGGTCCACCCCCGTCCTGCTTGAGCAGGGTCACCTAAAGAAGGATGCCCAGGACTGTCCAGGTGGATTTGGAATATCTCCAAGGATGGAAGCTCCTAAACCTTTCTGGGCCACCTGCTCAGTCACCACCCCAGCTTGAAAAAGCCTTTCCTGCTGTTGGGAGTGTTCCAGTGTGTGCCCGTGGCCTCTGGGGCTGGCAGGGTGTGCTCAGGGCTGTGTTCACTGTGTGCTGAGCACTCTTCCACAGAGCACTGCAACAAAAGCTTTGGCAAACCAGATCTGAACTGTCCTTCTCTCATGAGGGCCTGAGACTCAGATACAAACTTTCTGAGCAGAAGCAGAATAAAGCCTGTTTGTGCCTGTGCATAAAAACAGTGAAATTCTCTTTGTCTCTAAACCCATGGTCGGTTATAGGAGGTGCTGAGATATAAAACCAAGGGCTCTCCACAATGAACGAATATATCTTAGCAACAAGGGTGGAGTGGTGGGAAAGGAAAAGGAGAATACAAGTATCTGGCAATTAACTTCCTAGTCACAGATGTGAAGGTGATAAAAGTGATAAAAGCATTACGGCATTGCCAACGCTCTTCCTTGTTCTCTGAGCTGCATATCACGCTGCTCATGAGAGCAAAAGCTACACAGCCCACACCAGGGTGGTGGAAGGAGCTACTTGTAGCAGGAGAACTAGTGGTCCCCCATTGTCCCAGCCTCTGCTGCACGTGTTGGGGTGCACTGAGCGTTGAGCCTGGTCTAAAGCAGCACAACCCTGGTAGCCTTGGCACTGCCAGAGGTCACTGCAGGCCCCAGGGTGGCCCCACACCATGAGAGCCCCAGTGAGAGGGGCAGCCTGTAGCAGTGGAGAGCCGTGGGCTCATCCTCCCCTGATAGGGTGGGCTCCAGTTACACACTGGAGCCATCGTAGTGCAGATGCAGTCAAACTGTGCGTGCTGTGTGTAGGACTGAGAGTGTGTTTACAGTGTGGAGACAGGAGGAAAACAACCTGCTGTAACTGAGATGAGTGAATATGAATGGAAATCTCCCTCCCACACAGTTACAGGGATGTGGTTTCATGGTTTCACTGCTTCTGCATGAAGGCAGTGTAAATGGCAAGCTGTTGAGCTGGTACTGAAGTTGCTGTGATGGGAGATTCACCAGCTTTGAGCTTTGAGCTCAGTGCAGGGAACTTTCTGCATCCCCACTCCCCCCACATCCACCATTTGAATTGTTTCCCTAAGTAGCACTTATGTTGAGAAAAGGCTCATTGTTCATCCTGGTTTTTACTGGGCCAGTGCTTGCCTATGCTACAGTGATGAGCACTGAAGCAAATCTGTGTAATGTGTGTGTTTAGGTGTGTATATAAAGAAACAGTGTGGAAAAACATGTGAGCAAAAATCAGAACAGACTGTGAACTTCACTTCTGTGTGAGAAGATGTAATGCCATTGAAATCTAAATTATATCCAGAAATGCTGACTTCAGGATGTAACTTAAAATAGGATTTGGCTCACAATACTTCAAGATTGGTGTCTGTCTTGGTCTGTGACTGTTCTTTCTAGAACTTAGGCATGTATTGGTAACTACTCTAAGAATTGATTCAGATCCTCCATAACTAGTGGTGTCACCACTGACCTCATGCATAAATCCTTGTGGGTTCTGAGTGCCTGGTTGGTTGTGATCCCAAGTGGGATTGCAGTTCTTCTTGGGACCACCCATGTGTCACAGAGCAGTAATTGGTAATTATTGGCTGAACTCGTGCTCTTCTCTCCGCAGTGCTGCCCGTGCTCAGCACAGCCTGCTCTAGCCTAGGAACCGACCGACTCGAGGCAACCAAGATGACAAACGAACCTATTAAAGAGATCCTGGGCTCCCCAAAGCACCCTGATTCTGTGACCACGGAGAAGAGCAACAACAATGACTGTGTGATCACCACCATCCCTCTGGTCAGCGAGTGCCAGCTGACAGCGGCCACGGGGGGAGCGGAGCTCTCCTGCTACCGCTGCACCGTGCCCTTCGGGGTGGTCATCCTCATAGCCGGCATCGTGGTCACCGCCGTGGCATACAGCTTCAACTCCCATGGATCCATCATCTCCGTGTTTGGATTGGTGCTCCTGTCATCAGGACTCCTTCTGCTGGCTTCCAGTGCAGTGTGCTGGAAAATCAGGCAGCAGAACAAGAAAGCCAAGAGGCGGGAGAGCCAGACGGCACTCGTGGCAAATCAGCGAACCTTGTTTGGTTAAAGACAACCAGGAGAAGGCTGGACAGAAGGCAGAGCCTTTGTAAGTCAACTTGGCTATTTATCAGTAGGAGAGATTGCAGGTTTTAAGTTAACTGTGGAAATGAAAATGGAATGGATTAAGAAATACCCTTAACTCTGCAAGTGCTCTTAATATTTTCTTACTGCAGACTTGGTAGTGCAGACTTCTTTCCAAGACCGAGGAAAAACCCCTTTTCCTTCACAGAAAACTTTGTCATCATAACTGCAACCATCCTAACTGTGTTCTCCAACATGCTGATTGTGCTGGAAACGGAACTTGTGGGAACTGAGAAAATAATTGGAACTGACTTGAAATGCCAGAGATCTCCTTAAACACACACTGTGACATTTGACCAAGGGAGAAGTCATAACTTTTGAAGTGAAGCTTGTGGCCAGAGCGCCTGGGACTTAAACTGTAGATCAGAAAATTAAAAAAAGAAAAGAAAAAAGAAGGCAATTAGAACACACTGCAGTTTGCTCAATAAGCTGATTCTTATATATTATGTAACTTTCCCTTCACAATAACTGTGGTACTTCCCCCCTTTTTTAAACCAACTAATATTAATTTTGTTTTACTATTGAATAGAAATAAGTAGAAATGTGTAATTATATTGTCTAACCTGAATAACGAGGTATGATTATAGCTTAAAACATGAGACTTTTTTTGTAAATTAAAGTGGTCAGGTTTAGCACTTTTGATTATTTTGCTATAAAATTAAAAAGTAAATGTCATTAAAATAATATTCAGTGCTGCTAAACCTTTAGAAAATCTTTATTGCTATCAAGATAGCCTGTATTTTCAACTCTGATGCTCTGTGATTCTATTTTTGTAGAACAACCCCTGTGACAATAACTGTGAACACATGTACTGCTGATCTCTTCCAAAAATCTCTGTGGCCTGTGGACTTTGGTTTGACAGCCCATCGCTCTGCAGCTTGATTACCAGCTCAGTTATTGAAAAATCATAGCAGTCAGTTCTGCAGACACTGGCACAGTCAGTTTGAAACACAACTATTAATAATTACTCATGGAAGCAAAGCCACGTGTGTGGTGTTTGCTGGCTGAGCTTTGGGATTATGAATCTTTATGAGAAGCAGGTGCCAGGTGTCCCTCGAGTGTGTCTGAGATGCTCATCCTGTAACTCTTGTTTCTAGAGGTCTTCCAGCTTTTCTCAGTTAATGAACTATTGAGGGGCTAGTCCCAAATTGCAGGAAACCAGAACATGATTCCTTTGTCTGTATCTTGAAGGACAAGTGAGCTGAGTCACAGATTTCCACCCTGGCCTGTGTGAGGGTGTCACAAGCCGGAGGAGCTGCACCAAGTCCTCTTCCCCCTTACTTTCTCCAGGCTCCAAAGGGCTGGATGTGATTTTTGCTTTCCACTGCCACAGCGAGCAAGGCCTGTGCTAATGTGCCTCCTCCTTGCCCTCCAGAGGCTCTGGCAGCCACGAGGGCTGTGGTGATGCCCCTGCAGGGCACACCTGCCAAAGAGGTGCTGCAGGGGTTTCCTCCTGCAGGCCATCCCGGATCCCTGCGCTCCTCCTGCCAAAATCACCCAGGCATCCTGGCTTGGGTGCCTCCATTTCCTCTGCCCTCCACGCTCTAAGCTCGTTGCATCCATAACTTTATCCCCGGATTTGCAAAGTGCGCTCCGTGTTTTAAATAGAGCAGGCCTGTGTGTGTGTGTGTGTGGGGAGGGGATGTTTGGGGTCAGTATTTGCGTTGCCACACTCCGTGGTTACCAGACGCTATAATAAAATCACTTGCATCAGAGGAAAGCTGACAACACATTTTAGCACTTCCATAGCCCCAACTTAATCACGGCAGGAAGCTTTCCTGCTGCTAGGAGAACATGTTGCGTCACCAGAACATCTGACACCGGTGTCTAGTGTCAATCACTTTGCTTAAGGTCATTAAAAATATTAGGGTGTCCCCTTACGATGTACAGGTTTTGCATGAGTGACAATTCATGGGAAATGCATAGCATGATAAATAATGGAACAGGTGGACTAAAGTGGTGTCTTTCCTGTTTAAAATGAGAAAAGTGATTGACATTAGCAAAGCTGGATAAGTTAAATAGGGCTGTTAATTTTTTTTTTTTTCCCCCTCCCCGGGAACACAATAGTTTTTCTGATTTCTTCTTTTCCCTCCCTGTTTCTTTTTTTTTTCCTCAGTGGAATTTTGGGGAGAGAATTGCCAGGGATACGGAGATGCAGTGATTTCTACTACATGTGTGGCAGCTCAGGCCCATGATTCCCAGGCTGAGCCCAGAGCAGGAGCAGCCCACTGCTCTTTTAAGCCTTTCCCTTCTCCACTGATAAGCTGAGCTTGCTGTGGCAGGAAGGCAGAGGTACAAGGTGAGGCTCAGCTCCAAGTCAAAAGAGAAAAGCCAGACTCAGCGAAACAACGACAGCGGGGTTTGGGGAGCAGTTTTTTCAGGAAGGGCAAATAGAGTGAGTAAAAGTCACTCTGCTACTACTAAAGAAGTTTTCCTTTCCCTTACCTCTGCTCTCTTTTATATTTGCAGTGCACATACAAGGACACAGCAGAGTTCCTGCACCACCCTCTGCCCTGCTGATTGTGGGGCACCCAGGCACTAAGCAGCGTGTGAGCAGTGACAGGCAGCATTGCATGAGCCTAGACATGATCCCCTGGCACAGTAAAGCTTCAGGTGCAACGTGGTATCCCATAATACCATCTAACTGACAGGCTGGGAGGCCTCCAGGTGATATGGGGCTGCCAGAGCACACACTGCTGAGCTCAGTAGCATTGGCTGTGTCCCAGAGAGAGAAGGTACATGCTCAGGCATCTTCATATCAAGTGGTGAGTGAAAGTCTGTGCAGGAATTCAGTCTTGTTTGGCCTTCATTCAGAGAAGCAAAACAGTAGCTTTACTGGGGCACTTTACACAGCTTTACCAGCACTTGTTCCTGGTGTCCTGCAGGAGCAAGGGTTTGTGAGCAATTTAGTCAGAGACCTTATGCTGTTGAAGATGTTTTCAGATGTTTCATCAATTAAATGGTCACATGGTCTTAGAAACTGGCACAGACTTCTCCGCCATGATTTGTGTGCCTCGATTTTGGGACAATCTGAAGCAGTAGTAGCATCTTTTCTGAATGACCAGGGATGAATCCAACAAAGTCTTGCAAATCTACATGTTTCAGACACTTTTGTTGTTATCCTCTCTCCTTGCACTCCTTGTCCTGGTTCCAACACAGGAACAACACATCCTCTTTGGCCCTTCAAGCCCAGCCATTCTGGGAGGTGCTGTCTGAGTACAGTGTGCAGGCTCAGCACCTTCATTTTCCCAGAATCTGGTGATATTGTTAGATCCGAGAAGTTTTTTTGACAGGAACACATTTACAATGCTTTTACAAGGGTCATCCCCCTCAAACTGGATACAACCAGCAAAATTTCTTCTTCAAATTTTGAATCCCATGACCTAATCTGGGTTGATTTGGGGTTTCGTGCCTGTGTGCCAAGTCCACCAAGTCTTTGATACAAAGCCACTGGAACTCCACAATTGCTGTTTGGTTTTTCCCATGGGAATCTGGGAGGCAGAAGGATGCAGCCCTGTGGAGATCACAGTGACTTTCCAGTTCAGAAACACCTTCCCTTCTGGTGTGAAAAGGCTTTGAATGCGACAAATGATATTTCTGGGAGAGGCTGGGTGGGAGCTGATGCAAATTTTATTGTCACAGTTGCTTGTCTCTCCCTTCCTGAAAGCCCTGGCAGGACTGTGCAAGCAAAATTGCCCTCACAAGGATAGAAAATTATCTAATAGAGGAATTGCGCTGGTGAGCTGGGCAAACGTTGCCGCGATCTTAAATAATAATTTCAAAACCCAAGCACAGGAAATTGTGTCTGTAACTACACCCTGTATTGCTATTGTACACAAAGACAGTTATAGCCTGGGACAGTATTTTAAAATAATAAGCAGTTTGGTGTGACAATGCTTAAGATTTTGCTCAAGTCAAAACGCCCAATTTACGATTCCCCAGTCACTTCACGTGTCATGTTTTGTACGTGACTGTGGCTCTGACACCGTAATTTGCCAGGTTTTTTAAAAAAAAAAAAAGGAGAGAGAGAGAGAGATAAATGTTAGTTTCATGGACTTGTGTCAAGAATTAAGTTTCTCTGCCTAGGACACTTGGGAGAGCTCCTGTTACCAAACACCGAATGTGCAGTATTACTGCAGTGCTACAGAACAGGAACCAGGCTCAGAGAGTGGAACCAAGAGAAGCCTGAGAGTCTCATCAGGATCCGGAAGGGACAGGCCAGGAACAAGCCCTCTGGAATATCCCCTATTCTTGCCTCAGCTTTGCTTACCCAGAGTCAAACCCAGCGCTACCGCTCCTTTAACATCTGAGGTGGGAGTTGTTGTGTATTATTAGCAGGTTCCACCTAATTTGTTTTTACAATGGGCTCCAAAATAAGAAGAGCAGAACAATATTGGCAGCCATCATTTTGCATATATATATTTCCAGCACCTCTAAGCATTAGCAGCTGTCATTTTGCATTTATATTTTCAGAACCTCTGATGCCTTTAGCTTGTGGGATATTTTAGCTATATCAGTACGAATATTTGCTGATTACAAAGGGATTTTATATATAAAAGTACATTACATATCAAGAATTGCATTGTATGATGCAAAAAAATATAAATCCTGGCAGAAATCTGTGTGTAGACTAAATCTTACAGGCTAAACCATATGGGAGAACAATGGTCTTAAACTGCGGAATCAACTTGAATTTTTGGCTTTTATTCAGGTTGTTGATGTCACTATTAACATGACACAAGACCTAATCCTTCCTCTTGTGAGCAGCCAGTTGGAGTTCTATTGTCCTGATTCTATGCATCTTAAAATTTGAATCTGTGGCAAACATGGCATTTTTGAAAAACAGGGTTTTTTTACTGATTGGTTTATTTTCCTAACTCTTCTTCTGTGCTTTCTAGACTAAGAGAAAAAGAGTATCAAACTTTAAAAAACAGGGACAAAAAGAGGAAAGCAAGTGAAGATCACACAGCTGCAGATGTTGGACTATGCATAAAGACATGGAGGGATAGTAATGCTTTACATGAGGGCCCTGTTGAAAGACAGAGACTTAAAAAAATATGTAAGTCTTGTTTCTGATACATCCTTGGCAATATTCTCATTTTCACTCTTATGATGTGCCTGAAGTCCCCAGGCTAACATCAGTCTTAGATCTCACCTCATATTTATTTTCTGTTTCCCAGGAACCATTTAGCTCAGCAAAAGGCAGAATCTCATCTTTTGCAGTCTGATTGGAATCAAATGGCCATTTGGGATTTGCAGAAGCAGTGCCCCCCTGGTTTTGTGAGTTATAAGGCATTCAGCCCCAGCCTGCTCTTCAAGAGGTAGGCACTGTGTAGAGGTAAAGATTTCTGAACTACAGTGAGAGATAGCAGTGAATTATCTATGAAAAAAAAAAAAAACCAAAAAAACAAAACAACAAAAAAACCTGCAGAGCAGCCCTTCTCAGCCACGTTCCCTTTCGATCTGAAGGCCCGAGTTTGTGAATAGAGTTAACAGCTTTCCTGGAAAACTGGCCCATGACATTATTTCCTTGTGAACTCCATCCACCTGTCATGTTAGGGCTTGGTGCGACGCCAGCGCTGGCAGGAAATAATAGGCAGCAGGATGCTGGTGTGTGTCGATGGCCCTGACCCTCCCATTCCTGAACATGAATAAGCTCCGAGCTCACCAGGCGTCACAGCAGAGCGGCTCCCGGGCCCTCGGCAGCGCATGGGTGGGATGCACAGCCACTAAAATAACATCCAGCCGGCAGAGCTGCGGCAGGAGCCGCGTGGGAAGGGATGGTGTCACATTCTCGCCGCCCGCCGCTCTTTGTTCTCGCCCTGCACGCTCGCCGTGCTGCAGAGAGCACAGGGGCTGCCTCGCAGGGGGAAAAAGTGCAAAGCAGGCAGGTAGGGGGTGTTTGCCGAGGCCCCCCCAAAAGAGCACAAAGGATTCACTGAACAACTTCACTGCTTTTGCTGGGGGCACGTGAGTTATGAGCCTGAAGTGGCTTGCAGATGGCTCTCTCCTGGTGCGCCTGGGAAAGGTAGTTCAGTTCGGTGTTTAGGGATGCTAGACGGTGAGTCAGGGGAGCCCAAATCACCCTTAAATCAGGCTTGGGCTCATCTTCTGACATGGTGCACACTGAAATGTGAGTTCTCTGAGACCACCCCAGCCATCCCTTGTCCATCTGGTCAGCTGGCATCCCCAAATACTGCATAGGCACTGGGCAGAATGCAGAGAGGACAAAAAGACTTCTTATTCCCATTTTTCCCTCTGCCAGACCACATGTGACAAAATCTGTTTAGGTTCTCATAAGGGAAATGCTCTCTGAGGTATTCAGAGTATTAATCTGGAATATTAGCCCTCTTGCTCCTCATCTTGAAGGTACAGGAGATAGCTGTGCTCTCTTGAAGCACATACCATTTTTAAATCCAAAGTCATTAGTCCATTTTCGTATATCTTAAACACTTCTCCATTGGTAAAAAAATAAATATAAAAAGAGAAAAGATCATATATACACATGCATACTCTTTGACTACGTGTAGGAGCAAATAGCCCAAGATATGTGTATTTCTAATGCTTGCAGCATAAAAATGCACTCCCCCAAAGGAAGCTCCTTCCCAGGACTGATGGCTGAGAGCCAGGATAATTGCTGGAAGGGCCAGGCACATTGGGACTGCAGCCGAAATGGAAGTTTATTTGCAAGCCAGGGCTCACCAGCTCCCCACTGCCTTTGCAGTCTGGTGGTTAAGAAATGTCTGATCCCAAGAAGCTCTGGCTTGCTGTGGTGAGATGTCTTCTCCTCTAAATCAAGCCATGACCATTTTTCCCTCATCTTACATGTAATGGAGGAGCTGAAATCCCACTGTACTTCACATCATGTAACTCAAGAGCTCCTCGGCTAAGAGATCTGGGCTCAGATAGAGTCTGTGAACAGGCTTATTTCTGGACTCCGTGGGGTATGTTATGTATGGCCATCTGGGTTGCCACTTCTGATTTGTTTTTAGCTAGATAGAGACAAAGATAATTTCATTCTTTGCCTACCAACTGATGGTGCTTCAAAGAATGACCTCTGCTATCACACAAGCAAAGGGCTTTTCAGCCTTCACTCTGGCTTGTAAAACAAATTTGTAAAGAAACATCCTGATCTCTTAGCCATTTCCCTCTAAATATTTTCCTCAAGAAAGTCAAATAATTGGATTTGGAGCAAAACTGTTTTCTGATCTGTAGCAGAAGTGGTGCAGCAGAAGTTTAATAAAATGCCGGCTTGAAGCAGAGCATCCTGTCACCCCCATGCCTTTTTGCCCAAAGGCAAAACTGCTGAAGTCAATAATGTAACTCCTGCAAAAGATCATAAAGATGGTCAAATTATTGCTCACGTTTTAACTCTTGGAAGGTGAGTGACTAAGTGTAATAGGACCAACATCTTCATTTTTCTTTTATGATAAAACCCCCAACAAGCTAGAGAACGAGCTGTTCTTCCCTTACCAGAGCATTTTGGTTCCCTGTCACAGGAACAGCAGCTGGGACATGACAGATGTCATAGCCTCAATTGCCACCAGCTCCAAGTATTGTGAAAGATGTAAACCATCAGTGTTGGGCACAGCATTCACAACCACTGACTGGCTCAGGCTCTGCCCCACTGTGTGCTGACATCAGTAGGTCTGAGGTGGCTTATCTGAGCAGCCACCTCGTCCTCACTGTAGCCTGGGCTGCTTCATCACGCCAGGCAGGATTGGAAGGACTAACATCCAGACATGGAAAAGCACAGTTGGTCTGTCAAGTGACCAGAAGTGAAAGCATGGAGCCTGGAGCTCAGGATGGGACAAAGACACTCAGAGAGGATCGATGTGCCCTCTGCTAAAGCAGAGGTAAGTGCTGCAGGGAAGGACTGGAGCACGTTGGCAACCAGCCTGGGGAGGCTTCCACCAGTGCTGCTGGGATGTGTCTGATCCCTGGCTGGGTGAAGGGCTTTGTTTTCCTTTGCATGAAGCAATGACAGCCAGGTCTGGGCTCCACACAGAGTGTTGCTGGACACCCCAGAGCACGGGGTGAATCACAGTGTGGTGTTTCTGATGCACTTCTGCCAGTGGCTTTGTGGGACTTCTGGGGAACTGGCCATAAGATCATTTCCCAGAGCCACCAACCGGGGACTCAATCAGATGGTATCAACTTTCACTCAGATTTTGGGTCTAAATGGTCAATAAAAACATTCCCCTGGTGGTGCTGAAACCATTTGTGCTTCTGTGCAATAATAACTATTCAACTGCCTTTGGAATACAACAAGCTTGTTCCAGTCAAAGCTACAAAATTCAAACCTGCCACCCGAAGTGGCCATTACTGAACGACAGGACTGCACAGGAACGGGCAGCCAGACATCCCCCTGCCTGGCAAGTCACTTTCTACAGCTGCCCTGGGTCTCAGCCCTTCTCCAAAATTCTGCTGTGTTTTTATAGGGCCCAGATCTCTTAATCCACTTGCTTTAGGTGTATTTTCTGTTTAGCCTCACAGCGAGCCAGGCCATGTCCAGTAAGGACAACTGGTGGCAGTGTGTGACAAAGCGGGGGGCTGAGGGAAACTGGGGGAAATGGGACATGCAGAACCCCATTTCCCTTTGCATGGGTGAGCAGCAGCTGCCTGTCACTGCTGAGCACACCTTTGTGTGCAAGTCCTGCCGTTCTGAGCATCTCCAGTCTCCCAGAATCACGGTGACATTGCCAGCCCTGACCAGCACCTTGTCCTGAGTCCTCAGAAGCTCAGGGCTGCACAGAGCTGCCTGCACCGAGCCCTTTGCACAGCACTGAGGTCCTGCACACAAATTTGGGATATTTTTGAGCGCCATCTACTGGAGTTTTGGCTGTTTCCTAATTGTTTGCACTCTTGGTGTGCTGCTTACATATTCTTACGTCCATAATAATCTGTGTTCAGAGGTATGAAGGACTTAAAATTGAAAATAACGAGAAAGTAAGATTTCAGCACCACAGTGCTCCATGACTCAGGCATCTCCCAACATCACAACAAGCACTTTGTCACGCTCCCAGTCTGGTAGTCTTTCATTTCCTAGGGTGACAAATTTCCCAGTACAAGGGCTACAGCTGGTCAGAAACTCCCAAGAGAATAGTCTTCCACTGGAGAACGATGATCTGATTAAGTCAAAACATTTCATAGAAATGTAACAATTTTATTGCTTATTCATTTTTACAGGAAATTGTAATCATTGGATTACCACATTTAATTTTCAGCTGCATTGTTTTTAAAAAATCAGAAAGGGAAAGATAGCACAAAAGATAGACATCTTGCTGAAATGAAATATGTGGGAATGAAACATGTGGGAAAGCTCTGTACCTAAATCCATGCATAGATAAACTCCTGAGGCTGAGATTTTCATCCTTATTTGGGAAAGCAACAAAATGAGAACAACCCTGGAGCTTTTCATGGAATGAAATTCCAGACTGCGAAGAGCTCCGATCCCTGAATTATTTTATTTCTCCATTCTATGTTGTTATGAAAGAAAATAGCCTGACTTGGGAAATTCTTTCCCTCTGTGTCTGTCCCGCTGCTGATACCTTGCTAAACCCTAATTCTGCCGACGCACTCAGTTCAGCAAGACTGTTGGCAGTTCCAGTTTCCTGTAGCAGAGGCAAACCTTTTGTACTTTCTCCCTTTGGGCAATTTTCTTTTTTCCCAGTAAGAGAAGTGTGCGAGGTCTTTCCAGCTGGGAAATGCACGTTGCAGGCGGCGGGGCCAAGTGTACAAAGAGAAAGGAGGCTCGGTGCGAGTTACGACACCGACATCTGGCAGATAGATTTGGTGTCTCTGTCACCTCCTTTGCTGGACAATGCTCTTGTCCCCAGAGTGAAGTCTTTGTTAAATGCTGGAACTCTGAAAATGTGACTGGCATCAGCTCTGCAGAGCACTTCGAGAGTTCTCGTCTGCACAGATCTGGCTTTGAAAGAAGTAAAATCTCCCCTGGTGAGCCTGCAAGTTCCCCAGAGCAGGGCTGTCAGTCCCACGTGGGTGTGGAGGGCACAGCAGTGGGCAGCTCTCTCCAGTGGTCCAACCCCTGGGCAGCTCCAGCAGACCAGCAAGGTTTTGAGGGGGCCTAAAAACCCCTGGATATGGGAAGGAGAGA
Source organism: Empidonax traillii (assembly GCF_003031625.1). Taxonomy (NCBI): domain Eukaryota; kingdom Metazoa; phylum Chordata; class Aves; order Passeriformes; family Tyrannidae; genus Empidonax; species Empidonax traillii. The sequence continues at coordinate 300,631 of NW_020955298.1, read as the reverse complement.
AGCAACCCTCATTTCCAGCAGAGAGATGCTGTGTGCTGCTCCCTGGTAGGGGTGAGGTGGGCAGAGCTGTTCTGCATCCCCTGCACATCACACACAGAAGGATCAACACCATAAATTATATTAAACAGTCTAGTCAGATTTTATTTTTTTTTCCAGCAAAGTTAAAATCCACCTCGAAACAAAAGTTCTCCCTTTGGGTTAGTGCAGCAGTTCAGCTGAACATAAAAGATGCTATTGAAGCAATTTTTGGCGTGGAAGAGATTAAGCACCGTGAAGTCAGAACTAAAAGCCTGCAGTTCAGCATGAAATTCCATTGCTGGACATGTGAGTTATATCATGGTCAGAACTCAGGGCCATCTGACAACTGCCTTGGGAAGTTTTGTATTAAAGTCCCGTCAAGCATTACAAGTGTCCTAAAGTGATGATGGAATGACTGATTAGAGAGGGGCAGCTGGTAATGAATGGCCTTGAGCTGCAGAGAGACGCTCCAGGCTCCCGACAGAGGAGGGATGTGTGCTAAAACATCAGCTCAGTTTAGAGTATTTTGAAGCCTGTTTGTAGATGAACATGGACATCCACAAAGTGGCTTCCTCCTCTGTGAGCAGAGAGCAAACCCAGATGCCAGAAAGGGGGAAAAAATTAAAAGCAGTGTTGTGTTTTTTTTAATGGAGACCTTGGTAGTGGGCCCGAGTAGAGAACTCGGCTCCCATCTTTAATTTTGTGGAGGATGGAAGGAGAAGTCTTCATGTTTTAATATCATCTCTCGAATACTGGCACGTTTCCATCATCTTATTCAATCTATGAAGCATAAATAGGCAACTTTCTCATGCATGGGCTGTGTTTATATAACACAGTCTTATCATATGATGTTGGAACATCTTGACAGTGTTTGCCAAACACAAGTTTGTAGCTCAAATTTCTGGATATATTTAAAAATTTCCAAGATGGGCTCATTAGTTACACTTTCCATTAGACACTTGTTCCTAACTGATGGAAATAATTGTGATCTGGTTTTTTTTTTTCAGACATTATTTATTTAGTTATTTGTTTGCTTTTAACATTTGCTCAATTAAGCAACGTTTTATCATTGTGCATATAAACAATCATGATGTTATAACTCTTTTCACTTAAGTAGATGATCTGTAAATAGTAATTCTGCAAATTTAGAAATGTGCCCTGAGCAATACACCCATAAAAGTTACACAATATAAAGAAACCAGAGCACTTCCTTTATTCTGAATCCCCAAAATGTGATGATAACCCAACTTTCAGATTCCTATGAACCCAAGATTGTACCCACAGTTGTCTACCTGTTGGCAACAACTTTTTCATTCTAAAAGGAGCTTTATTTTCATGACAATTTTATGGAACTGAGGAAAGGAATTTATACTATCTCTAAATGAAAACAGGAAACCAATTCTCTCAACCAAATTTGAGGAACTTTTTAGTTACAGATGTCACCTGGACCGAGGTCCAGAAACTGTCACTGGATCTTTCCATGCTTTCTGTGGCTTTTATCCAAAGTACATAAGGAGAGAAGGTTCATTTGCCACAAGCATGAAACGGCACTAGAATAATATAAACCTATTCAGTATCAGGGAATTCAAGTTTTAGGGTTTTTTCTCATAGTGAAAGTCATTTGGTTTGGGGCCATCAATTAAGCAATCCAAAAATCCAGCAGAGCCACAGTCTGATTACAATCTAATCACGTTGCAGTGAAACTGCACAGTAATCACAGTTGTCATTGCCACACAAAAGGTTACTCTTGGCTGTCAATCTTTCTATCACCAACAGGAAAATCAACTTCCACACTGTTTACAAGCCTCGCTTGGGGACCCTTGGGCCTAAATCCTAAACAAACTTCCTCTGCAGTAATTGCTAACAGAGTAGCACAGCATGGAGACTTGGTCACTGGAGGTCCATTATTCATTAAATTGCCATCTCACAGAGCCAGTTCCCTCCTCTTCAACACTCCTTTTGTTTGTTCCCATGCCAGACGTTCTCAGTAGTATCACAATGAGCTGCGAAAGCCGCCTTTCCAAAAACTGGTGTTCCAATGCCTCCAAAGAACAGCAGTTCAACTCAGCATCAAATCCCCTTATTCCCTGGCCTACGTATTTTATTTGGAAACCACTGACTGCATGTGTTCAGATGAAAGTCACAGCGAGGGCTGCCCTTTGGGATGACTTTCTGCTGTTGTTGTGAACCAAGCAAGGAATACAGAGAGGCTTAAGGTTAAACTGGGGTTCCAGTGCCCTGCTGAACCAAGTCTGAGCTAATGCCTGTGACTCCTGAGCCAAAAACCTGGGTGACTTCTTGTACTTCTGCCCTTCAGTGACAGCTGAAAGGTGCAGTGAGGTGTCCGTCAAATCACACACCGTGGTTGCTACACTGAAGGTTTCACGCTGACGTATTTTTGCCGTAGGCCAGGGAAGGAATTTGCATACAATGAAAATATTTTTTTTTTCTAAGTTAAGCTGAAACACAGCCTTATTTCAAGGAAAGTTTGGAGGGTAGCCATATACATTTTGAAATCCCTGGACCAGGACTGAGCCATTGAAACAGATTTTACAAGATGTGGGGGCTTTTTACGATAAAGGCGCAGAGCAGATCTTTTGTTCCTTTTGGATCCTAAGAGTAATATTTTGTTACTCTCTTTCCAAAACAAAAGTAGAACTAATTGATTGCTTTGAGTTCCTTATTCAGGAACATTCCAATAACATCACACCTTATGCTTTGGCTTCTGTAATGGCTTTTCCCTGAGCTCTTGACAGCAGGGTTCTGACTTCTGCCGAGTTAACAGCGTGTTCTCCAGAGTATTGATCCTGGAGGCAATAAGGAAACTGTAAAACAGAACCTGGATACAAGACACAACATATTTGAGACCTCAGCCAGGCTGCTGGGTATTTTGCAAGGTCAGTCTTGGATTTCATGTTTAAGACCACAGAAGCAGCACTCAGAAGGTTCACTGTGCCCACTGTAAAGAACCTTCTACAAATCTCCACGAAACAAATCCTCTTGGGCTTTAATATACATGTCTGTGAATACACATAGAAACCCCCCATCCTCTAATATTCTTCCTTTGAGAAATTACATAATCTTTAGAAGTAATTTCTAATAAGAAGCATTGCTTTCATTGCACTTTAGAACTAGCAATTGATTAACTGAATTATCTACAGCTGCCACTGTTCTTTATTAGTTTTTAATGAACCACAACACATTATAAATGCAATTCCAAGCTAGCCTGAGCTCCCAGCTTGCTGGAAGCTCTTACTGATCCCAGTGGGATATGCAGGTTTGTAACAATGTGGTATCTTTTATTTCTTATTGTCTGAAAGAGCTACTTCTACAATTGTTTAGTATCCTGAAAAAAATATGGGTTTCATTACGAAGTAAGAAGGAAAGTCACTAAAACAAAGGTGGGTTCTGTGGGTGGCCTGGTGTCTGTATCAAGTCTGCATGTTAATAGAGCTGGAACAGAGCCACTGAATATCTTGTTGCCTGGCCTAGGCAATTACTGGGTTTGGTGGTATTTACTGAGCCTCTTGCAGCACTTGGAGCTTGATTTCTAGTTCAGTTATCTGCTGAAGCACAGAAAAGCTGATTAGAAAATGTGTTTTCCCTACAATGTGATGTTTTCTTTTTTAAAGACAAGCATACAGGGTAGTTAGCTTTGATGCTGAGTAACTTTTCCTATGGGATCCCTTATTTGCATAACAAGATTTAGTTTTGCTGTCTGAACACCTGCAATCCCAAATTTTTCTAGCTTTCCCAGGGAATTGGTACCTGGAATGCACTGTGCCCTGGGCTGATGAAACCACAATGTGATCCTTCTAAAATCTCCAAATTATTCTGTATCTTTAAAGTGTTCTGGCAGGATTACATCCTCCACAGCAATACCTATACGTGGGAAAGAGAAATGTAACCAATTCCCCTGCTGACCTTTATCTTATTGTGTCTATTTAAAACAGGAAAAGCATGCCCATTGGCTCAGCTAATACCTGAAATAACTAAAAGACACCCTGCTATTCCCAATTCCTGACTACTTCCTTGTTTGCTTCCCTCCTGGCTAGCAGCAGCTCGCATGTATATTTATAAATATATGCAAATTTTTGACTCCAGACAGGTCTTGCCCAAGAAAATGAACCATTTTTTGTAGCTCTTTCCAGTCACTGGCTGAGACTCATCACCTGAGCTCTGTTAGATACTTTCCTGTACCTTGTTGAGTTATTATCTTCTAGTAAGACACTTACTGTCTTGCTGCCTTTGATTTTAAGCTGAAGAGAAAAAATTGTTTGGGTGTGATTTTGTTTTTTTTTTTTAATCTATATAGATATAATCACATTTGGATCTTTCCACCATTATGTACAGAACTACAGAACTTCAGAACTTGGTTAATAAATCTGAGTTTATATTGATCTCAGTGTAAGGAAACTGGAAAGCAAATGAAGCTAATGGAGATCTTGAGGGAGAATGCTGATGTTTTAGGTCTGTCCAGCTCGAAGCTGAGGCCTTAAGTGCTTACACCAACATACCTCCCACTTTCAAAGGTCCCTGAAAATAAAAGATTTTTAAGGATTTAAAAATGCAAAGAAGGATTTATTTTTATTTTTTAAGCCACTTAAGAACCTGGTGCTGTTTTGAGCACCTGGATCCTCAAGCATTTTGGTGAAATCTTCAATTTGCAGATAGTCTGAGGGATCTTGGTGAGGTGGAAAATGAGCTGAGCCTGGAACTGTAGAACATCCTGGGGCATGTCTGGAGTTTCCTCCAAAATTCTGCAATCAACTGTTCTTTTATCAATTCCTGGCACTCCAGGTCACCTGAACCTACATGACCTGAACTGATAAGAGTCAATGGATTTGGGAGTCGCTGTCACAACTTCTCAAACCAAAAAATCCGGGGCAGATCCTGAGTGCAGGTCAGGGAGCAGCATTCCCTGTGCTGCTTTCGCCGTGTTTGGTGCTCGTCCATTTGGCGCCTGTGGACATCCAGCTGCTTTCCAGGGGTGAGCAGCTGACTGGTGAGGCAGAATGGCAGCTACACTGCAGCAGCGTGTGCAGATGGCTGTTCTTGCAAATGGAAATGTTTGGTTTTTTTATTTGTCAAGTACGTTCCCGAGCAGACAAAAGGACAGCTCTCCATCGCTGTTTGCAGTGAGGATTGAGTGCTGTTTACTGAAGGGAAGGCTGAGAATGGAATTGGTTATCACGTAGAGCAGGGCAGGAGGAGTGACTGGAGCGTTAGTTTTTGCCTTGACTGGTATTTCTGGATCTGTGCTGTGACTCCACAGGCTGCTGTCCTGCCTGTGCTCATCTGCCTCAATGTGTGGGGAGCAGTGTTGCCTCCTCTGCGTGGACACGTGGGGAGTGACTGGGGAAGGTGAGATGATGGTCAAAAGTAAAGTTCTTTCCAGCTTTCCCCTGTGAACAAGGTGAGCCCCAGCCCTTTGTCTTGCCATGTCACTGCAGCCTGACATGTCCTCTCTCATTACTCTCTTACAAGACTTGTTGACATCCCTTTAACAGCAGAGGCTGTGGAGGTGTTGGCCACTGCCAGCCCCTGAGCCTTCTGAGCTGCTGGTTCCCACGGCCCCGGGGAAGGGCCCAGGGATGTGTTTTGGCATGTCCCACACAGTTTGGACCTCTCTTGAAGATGGCAGCCAACAATTCTTGTGGCTTGCCAGACATACATGTGGTAGAAATGTCATTATGAAACGTGTAATGTTGGGAAAGGAACTCTCTTGCAAGAGTGACTATTTGGGAGTGAGTCAGTATATCCAAGTCAGCCCAGATGTAAGGCAAAAGGGAAGAAGAGTCTTTCCAGTCTTGTGTAAAATCTCAGCTCAGTTTATATTAGAAATACCAGAAACTTGTGAAGATATTCACAGAGAGACAGTCCCTGCGTTTTAAGGAACAGTGGCAGTCACTGTAGAGTTAAAATCATTTACCACCTCTATTACATGGAGGAAACATGGCACAGGATGAAAGGAAGAGCTTTATTTGCTGTTGAAGATGTTAGATTCCATGTGGTAGACAACATCCAAAGATATGAAGTCACTTCCAAAAAACACAGCTGCTCTGTGAGAGCTATGATTTCCATATGACTGGGCTGTATGAGAACATCTTGGTGGCAGTCTCAGGACAGGAATGTCGTCATGAACACTGCTGAACTTTAGAGACGACTGGATTGTTTTCCTGGTAGTGTTTAGTGACACTATTTTGTAATGCTAGCCTTTAGGAAAAAAGATATTCCCCTGAATTAGCACATTACGAGCTCGTTTAATGAATGCTCTGCCTCTCATGCGTGAGATTAAGCAACTGGCCTAGTGCTCTACACTTCTAACAGAAATCAAATCTAGAAAAGTTTATATTCTAGCTTAAGCAAGTTAAAGAAATTACTGGAGGAAACCCTGGGAATGGTGTTTTGCACAGCTTAGAGGGGTGTGATGCCCTCCCAGGAGAGCACTGCTGTATCTGTGTGTACTTCAGCACTGACTGCAAGTCATTAGGCCTTGGCATTGACTTTACCTTCCCCAGCGTGTTTTTGTAGCTGCACGGTGGAATCTCACTCTGAGGTTAAAAGCAGTGTCCTCTTCCACGCTGAATTGTCTAATCATAACATTTGTGTTTTCTACCATTTGAAACAGGCCTGCTAGTCAGGTTTCACTGTAGGGAAAAAAAAAAAAAAGTTTTCTTTTCCCTCTTAACTCTTGCAGTAAAAGAGCAATAGGATTTTTTTTTGTTTTGATTAGAAGCTTGGGTTAAAACAAATTTGTCAGCTGCTGCTCTGAAAGATTGATCAGTGGCTGAGAGAAGAGAGCCCAGCTGCCTGGGAGGTCTGAGCAAACCCCGAAAGAACTTAAACACACTCTGTGTGTGGGAGAGGAGCCCCGGCTGCCGTGCAAGCCCTGGTGTCAGCAGACACGGGATATTCCAGCACTGGGCAAATAAATACACCAAAAATGAGTAACCCAGTGAGAGAAGGCGACAGGCCAGGTGGGGAACCTGTTTGAATGTGATGTACACTGCAGTGGCTGGGGGAGGAGGACTGGGGTGGGCTCTCTGGTTTCAGTAACATGTTGGGTTGGGAAGCATTTGAAGGGTAAAGAATGACCACAGTGTTCTCCTGGGGACAGAGTCAGCCCAGTTAAATACGGTTTCTTAAACTGCTGACAGGTCTGGATAAACAGCTGGCATGGATGGGTCTGAAGCTCACGGGAGGTGGTTGGCTGTAAATCATGGGCCAGCAGAAGTAAAATCTGAGCTACAGGTATTTGAAAGGTGGAAAGCTGGATGTTCCCAGCCTGGATGGGGTATTTGGATTCTGCAGCTTTCCCTGCATGCAGTGTCCATCAGAACACAGCCCACACTGGTGAGTTTGGGCTCTGGGTACCAGGATAACACCTTCTCCTGGAGTTATATAGGTAGGCAGGTAACACAGAAAATAACACTGCCCAGTAAATTTACAGCCACTGCTTGAGTGACTTTGATAACGTCCCTCCAGAGGACAGTGCCTCAGAAGGCATTCTGGAGACAATGTGGGATTGGCTCTTTGATTTACAATTTACATATCAAATATAAGCAACAGAAGTGTTGCAGGGTTAGACCAGAGCCGTAGATAGCAGTTGTAAACACTCTTTCAGTGAGCTATGCCAGTTTTCTGGTCATATTTTGTTTCTCTCTCTCCTCCCTTGTCCAGATTCAGTGTTTGTTAGCAAGGCCTCCAAATTGCAGGGCTTGTATCAATATTCAGATTTTTCCCTTTGTGCAAACAATAGAGAACTTGAGCAAAAGCCCATCCAGGACCCTGGGAATTTCCTACAGAGCTCAGAGGACTTTGGAGCTAGCTCATAAATGATCAAACTGTTTCAATTAGAGAGGTTATGTTATGAATGTAATCTGTGCAGGGCAGGGAACAGCCTGCTGCACACAAATCCCTGAGCTGCTTCCTTCTGTCTTCTTGCCTCTTCTTCGAGCTGCAAGAGAACTTTCCAGCATGGGATTAGTTTCTCAGAGAACAGTTTGTATCTTAATTTTTTTTTATTATTTTTATTTTTTTAACTGTGGACCAACACCCTCTGATTTGCCTCATCCAGATCTAGGAACTGCAGTGATTCAGGAAGGTGTGGACATGGACTCCCTGGGCACTGGTGTTCAGCAGCCCCGAGTGCTGCGTGTTCAGTAGCAGGGCTTGGCTCACAAACTTTCCCAGCAGGAAGCTTATAATGAAAGGGTTATTGAGCAAGAAACAGAAAGATTTAAACTAAAGTCACTCCCGACTGAACAGCTGCCTTTGTTTTTAATCTGTGCTATCAAGAAGGGATGGGGGTAGCGGGAGGAAGTTTTCCCTCCTTCATGTAGAGGCCATCCGTGACCTTCAGGTGCTTAATCACAGCGTTTTACTGCTCTCACTTCTAACACTTCCTCATCTGTAACATCTCTGTTCTGAAAAGTAGTGAAGTGCTTTAAAATTGTGATTAATTGTGAGTTTAATTGCCACCCCCTCCCCAAAGGAAGCTACCACAGCCAAAGCAGAGAGAATAAATGACTGGCCCTGGGAATGTTGAATATGGGAGTTCAGTGTTGGAGGCAGAGCTGGAGCCCAGAACACAGCACTCCTCCTCACTTTCTTTCCTGATGAGAATATATTTTTTGGAGGCCAAGTGTGTGTGTCAGGATGGAGGGGAAGGGTGGAAATCTGGTCCTGGAGTTGTACTTGCCAGCTTTTACCATGAATTAATTGCACTTGGCTTGCCCAGCAAGTATTCATTGCCTTGAGAAAATACAAACAGAATTTTGCAAGACTGAGCTGTCCCAGCTCCAGCTGTGATGCTTCCTACCCCAGCACTGCAGCAAAAATCTGTGCTCTACCTTTTTTTTTTTTTTTTTGAAAGTACATTATGAAAGCAGTAATGATTTTGCACTTGATAGATGTCTGGTGCCACTGTATCCATCCCTGACTTCTCTCCTCTGTCTGCAGCCTGTCTGGTGCTGGCTGGCTAACCCCTTCCCCTCCAGGTGGGGCTGCATTTCTTACCAGGCCTGCACGTGGTGTGAAGCTCCCTAAAAAAGCACGGAGCTCTTTAACGGGAAGGTCTCTCTGTCGGTGCCACTAATGTGGCATCTCCCACTCCTCTGCTTCCCTCCTCTCTCAGCCCCCCATGTGGTGCCCTGAACACAGGACTGCATGCTTGGCTTGCAACACCTGTTTTCAATTCCTTCATGTACAGGGCACTCCAATTCCTATGGGATGCAGCATTCACACAGAGTTTTACAACTGGAAAATGTGGAATATAATTGTTAAGTCAGACCCAATAAGGGGAAAGCGTCTGTGTTCCCTGTTCTGCGACCCATATCTGGTACAGAACTGTTTGTTGGCAGCTCCTCTGTCCCTGAGGATGTCTTCCACAGAGGGCAGAGCTGTTTCTGGTTACTGAAAAGCTGAGCCCAGTGATCTCCAGGAGCTCAGAGACTTTGCTGGTGGGCTGGAAGTGCTGTACAAGCAGAAGAGCCAAGGCCATGCTGTGTGTGATTACTAACCCTGGTATCTGCAGGAAAGCTGTGCTGCTCCTGTGATCTGGGTGACTTTTGGGGTTTAGATTGGAGAGTAGGTGCTATACCTTTGTCTCTTGAGGTCTAACAGGCAGCTATGTCCCCTCTTGGTGTCCACGCTCACATCCAGAGCCTCAAACCCTCTTGCTTGCCTCCCCCAACCCCTCCAGAGCTCAGCCTGCTCCTATATAATAAATAAATAAATCTGTTTTCTTTTGCCTTGAAAGGAAAAGGGCTGAGGGCTTCCTAAAACCAATTGGGTAAATTGTTTATTGTGCAAATTTCAATAAGGGTTTTAGAAAGGAAGTGGTCTGTAAGCCCTGATAAACACTGTGCAGTAGATAGCGGCAGGGAAGGGTTGCGGTTCCATCTGGATGTATACACAGAGCAGGGTCCCTCATGGGTCCCTGAGAACAATGAATTATATATCATGTGCTGCAGGGCTTGCTCCTGGGCTGCTGATGTCCTCTCCCAAAGCCACTGGTACCAGTGGCTGCTGGGGACAGGTACCCGTGTCTGACCTGGGACAGCGAGGACATGAGTTCCCGCTCATTAGGTGACACAGTGACATTAATTGCTGTGGCCAACTGTCCACCTGAGACTCCTTAACTGTGTGAAAAGAGGCTGAGCACTGAATGAGGAATAAATACAGGCAAACACAACCCCATCCAAGCTGGGTCTTGCGTGTGTGTTGCCTGTGCAGGCTCACAGAACCCCTGTGACAGATTGGGAGCCTTGACTCACAGCTTCCAAATCCTGAAGACAATTTCTCCTACCTGGCCAAGAACTACTTACAAAATTATGCGCTTGAAGATTTGGGTTCTAAATAATTTGATTTCAGCTCTAAACACACATTATCTTCAAAGCCTTAAAAATTTCCACAAAGTAAATTTCTAATTCTAATAGCTTGGGTTACTGTGTGTTTAGGGAACTAAATATCGGTGGAGAAAAGGTGGCTAAACTGAAATTACAGTGGGAAAAGTTCAATATTAAAGTTAAATATAAAATGGATGTTATCCATGAAAGATTGCCCTTTTTTGTCTTCTTAAGAAGGATCCTGGTACTTAGACTGGTGGTTATATTCTAGGACTTGCAAATTGCTTATTTCAGCGATTGGCTTTCTACTACAACTATTTGTTTCTCATTAAAATGTAGGTAATCCCTTGCTGAAACTATTATTTTAAAAGGAAAGAAACCAAAAACTGGAACTGGCGTGGCCAGAGCAGAATCTCACTTGGAAGATATATGAGAACCTTGTAGCATGTTGACTTGTGTTGGCTCTGAAATCCTTTATGTAATAGTTTCACTCTCATATTGAAAATTATACATCATCTGTAGCTCAGAGTTTTTTTCCCCAGTGTTGCTGAGAAATCTCTGGATATCGGTCAAGTTCTCTTGACAGATGTAGAGAAAATATTTGGTGTGCTGAGATCCTGCTGGAGTGGCTTAAACCATTAAGTGCCTGCTCCTGTGAACCCATATTAAAGCACTGCCCTTCACCATGTGCAGCTTCAGTAATTCTGGTGAAAGAATGTGAACTTCTTACACTGAGAAATTACTCCTGTGAGTAAAGCTGTGGGAGCTGGGCACAAGTGTGGCTTTTAGACAAGGATGAAGGTGTGTCTGATGCAGCTGCAGAGGGTCACAGTGCGGATCACAATGAGATAATAGGAAGCTCTGTAGTTTCTCTTGGTCCACATGAGAAGTGTTTGTTTAGGAGTGTCCTCCCCAGAGCTGGGGAGCAGAGGAGCTGTAAAGCTTAACTTGCATTTTGGAGGTAGAGCTACAAGTCTCCTGGGGTAAGGGTGGGAGCATTGCAATCAAGGATGATAGGAGAGGTGGAGGGGAAATGACTTTCCAAATCACTCCTAGGAGCTCTGTATTTCCATGTTGAAAAGGCAGGCTTGGCAGGTCACGCTGCCAGAGCGTGGGTTGGGACAGAAACCCCTCCTTAGCCTGTTTTGCAGGCAGGAGGTGCTGGGCGGCTGCAGTGGCTGCTTTGAGGTAGGACTTTTTCTGCTTTACAAATCCAGTGTTCTGAGGAGGCCTCTGTGCATCAGTGGAGCCCCACAGAAACAGTGACAACCCAGAGACAGGGCAGCACAATGGCGCAGCCACCACAGCGAGCAGCACCCTGCTAAATGTGACTGCGAACACCCTCTGGCTCAAGGAGTTTGGGGGTCAGCTGAAAAGGCTGGGGAGAAGGTTTTGCTGTCACAAGTGAAAAACCAGGACCAAGAGACCGAACAGCTTATTAGGGGGCAAAGGTTACGATGGCCAAGTGGGTGTTTCCATGTCACCTGCACCTCAGTGCAGCAAGGTGGCCGTGAGGCAGCAGGAGGAAGGAGCAGTGAAGCGGTGCCATCTCCCTTCCACTCCCTGAGCGTGGGCAGGATTACGTCCTAAACCCCGCAGGGTGACTGCAAGCCCTGGACAGTGTTTGTTGTGGGGTTGCTACTGGAGTCTGTGGTATAAGGGAGTTTCTCAGGCATGTTGGTGAGTCATCTGATACAGGAGGAGTCTGAGACAGGAGCTCCACGTTGCCCCCTCGCCCAGCAGCCGATCCTGGCCGGTGGCTGCTATTTTAAATCGACAGCAGAAGTGTCAATGTATCTGTGACATTTTTTTCAAGATGGCTGAGGAGACCAGGAGCTGACAAATGATTCTTCCACTTCTCCTGGCTAATTTTGGATTAGCTGCGTTTACAAACAGGTGTTGACACGTCCATAGGTCCCAAAATTCCTCAGAGTGTTTCTTTAGGGTTTCCAACGCTCAAACCCGTGGAGAACAGTGGGCTCAGATCTGTTCGTGTTCCACCCTTGCCATGTGTGCAGGTGTGTCACACGTCATTGGGCTTGGTTTTGAGTGCCTCCTAAGCTGGCCCTTTGGAAGGAAGCAAAGCCCAGTGTCCCCTGGGGCCTGACCCAACAGGGAATTGTGGTGGTTGCAGCAGCACAGCTCCCAGCAGGGCCTGGGGGATGGAGAAATGACGCTGAAATGGTTTTTACCATGAAGAGGCAGGTCTAGGAGCGGGGAATCTTCTAGTCCAGACTCAGAGGAGTCCATTGGTCCCCACTGAGATTTTTGGAGTGAGGGAGCCATCGCCCACAGAGGGTTGGGATGCCCTCTCAGATAAAGACTGTTTCAGCTCTGCTCAGGCTGCTGAGGCTTTGCCCCAGGCTGGAGCAGGAGCAGAGTGGTGTTTGGGGACATTCAGCTCGCTCAGACAGCCCCTGCTGCCGAGGTGTGCGTGGATGGTGCCGTATCTGCAGACCTTTCTGAGAGTGTGTTTATCTCTGAGGCATTTCCAAAGAAAATACTCGATTTCCCCAGCTTTGTGCTGGCACAGCTTCTGTGGAAAGGGAAAATGAAAAACAAACAGAACTCCTTTTCAGAGAGCTTGGTGCAAACCACAGCACTCTCCCATGCTGCTCACACGGCTCGGGGCTCACAGGGGCTGTCACTGCTGGTGGGAATCAGGCAGCTTTTGCTGAATGGTTGCAATTAAACTTAGTTTCTTTTTTCCCCACTGATTCTGTGCCAGTGCTTTCAGTCCCTACCTGCTCGAAGGATTTGAAAAGTGGAGTTATCAGATAGCCCTGAACCTCACCCTTTATCCCTGACTGAGAAGGAGCATCATTGCCTCAGGGGCAAGCAGTCTGATAATTTTTTGGGTTTTACCATGATTTGTTATTTTTTGATATTTTTTTAAATCCCTATAGATCCACAGCACTGCAGGTTTGTCAGCCCTTTCTCATCAGGGTAAGAGCCCTGAATGCCATCTCTCCCACAGCATCCTCTCCAGGCTCCTGGTGCTCCTCTTTCTCTCAGCATGAATTCAGTCTGAGCTCAGCACGGTGATATAACCAATGTAAACGGCAGGGAAAAAAAAAAATTCCTCAGTGGCTTTTCTGGAGAAATGTAATCTGCAAAATTAGGCACTGTGAGGACACCATTAGAGGGTTTTTACTTGACAGCATGTGGTATTGAAGAGTGGCTATTTGTCAGCCTGACTTCCTGCAGCGTTCACCTCAGCTCTCCAGAAGTCTTGGTGCAAGGCCAAAAGTGCAAACTACTTTTTAATCAGCTCTAGCTTCAAGTGCAGATCTGATGTTAAAGGTGAGGATGTCAAAAAGAATTCAGAATTTGGGGAGAATACAGTGTCTTTGACTAGCCTGTTTTTCCATTCTCCTTTACTGGATATTGATTGAAGGGCTCTGAAGGAAAACAGTGCCTTAAATCAACATGCTGTCAAGTAACAAGACCAGAGAGAACAGAGCTCCTCAGAGCTACTGCAGGCCTGAGCTGCCCTGGGAACTGTACAAGCCTAAGAAGTCAAAGCTACTGGCCTGAATAAGAATGAGACCATTTTGGGCAGCTGAAATTTCATGTAGACCCTGAATAAAAGACCTTCCAGTTCACTGGGAGTAAATGTGAATAACTTAGTGTTTCTTGGCTGAAATCGCGGTGTTAAGAGCAGGCAGCAGCATTACACAGCACGCTTTTCATTGCTGATTTCAATTTTGATACAGTCCCAGTGGGACTATAGAAAACTCTGCCCCATTATGTTTCAGAACAATGGGATCACTGCAAAAGAAAGACACCAAGTGTGAACGTGCCAAGCTAATTCCTTTCCAACCTCAGCTCGAGCAAAAACAGTCAGGAGTGAACATCCTCAGATCCTGAGGTGCACAGAACCAATATTCAGATCTGCCTGGTGTCACTTTTTATGGCCTTTCTCTAGGTTTGTATCCTAATTTTTGCAAGGATAACCCATCGCTTTCTGCTCTTCTGCAGTGCCATCATTGTGTGTGTCTGAGCTGAGTACCTGCAGCACCTCAGGAAGGGTGTTGTGGGCTGTGATGCTGATCCACCAGGCCCTGCCTCCAGTCGTGGTCACTGACATGAAGGTATAAGATCGATTTTAAGGATGTTTGGATGCAGCTGTGCATTTATACACACACCCCCAGGGACCGTTTCTAGGATGGCCCAGCTGTTAAGGTGTTTGCAGTAGCTTCTCTCAGCATTGTTCACAATCTCCTTTTCTCCCAGGAACAGGACCAAACTCAGAAGCTCTTGACTGGGTGTCTCTGGTTCATCTTGAACTTGGCATCCTCCTGTTCAGGCCCAGGGACAGATCCACACCTTCCTGTCACCTTCTCTCCTGGTCCTTTGCACCCCACCCTTTGCTTCCAGGATTTCGGCAGACTTGTTGCTGAAGGGGCTCCCCAATGTTCCCTCTGTGCCTTGCCCTGTCAGCCCAGGTAACAGTCCCAACATGTTTTGCACCTGATTTTTCTCCTAAAGATGCCTTTGGACTTAACTTACTCTCGAACAGACCAGGAATTTGACAAAACTGACCTTTCATGGGGAGGGCAAAAGTTTTCCACTTGCTGAAGCTGAACTTCTGTGCAGGAAAATGCAGTTTCCAACTAAACTTTCTCTGTAGCTCTTTGATCCAGAGTGGAATTTCTGGACAAAATTAAAATTTGCGTGAGGCCAATTCTTTTGTTTGCATTCCTCAAGATGTTTGGCTCCTTTGGATCCTTTGTTGCATCCTAAAGGCACAACAGAGTGCCTGTGGATCACCCTTTGAACCTGCTCACAGCTGCTTTTTCCCTTTTTCTGGATGGCAGTTCTCATTTTTATAACTGGGGGGAGCTTCCCTGAGTGTTTAATTATCACTTCTTCTACTCTCAGTTTTAGGGAGTATCTGCTTTAAGACAGGTGTGGAAATGGTGTGGAACAGAGGATGTTGAAACTAGAAGGTCTGCTTCTTGAGGTAAAACCATTGAATTCCACCCCAGAAGCCTCTCTGCTCCATCCTAAATAACGGAGGTTTCCTTCTTCCTTCTTATCCTAACAACATATTTGAAATTTCCATTAAAATTCATAGTTTCTCTGAATGTACTGTAGCAGCATAATTATAATAAGGTTACTCAACTGTCTATACTAATAATATCAGAAGTAAACAAGCAATTATAAACAGGCAGGTTTAAATTAATTTAAGCAGGACTGGATGTACAAGCCATTGCAAGCGATTAGGAGAGCTGATACATTAGAAGATATTTTGGTGTACCTTTACAATCAGATTTCTTCCCACGATATAACCTGATTTTACTTCAACTCCTGCCTCTTTGTATAATTTCTTGCATAGATAAATTACCCAGCCCTGGAGATGTTTATAGTTCTCAGTTCACTGAGGGTGGAACAGATGGCAGCACTCACATCTTCCATTTGTGCTCTGAAAATGCTGTTACTGGCCATTGTCAGGAGGTGATCTGTGCTTATAAATATTTGTAGGAGCCCCTGAGATGAATTTTAATGAATTTTTGTAGCCAGGTTTCCCCTCCCTCTCTCCTTTTTTTTTCCCTTGTTTTTTTTTTTTTTTCCCCCCAAATGTGCTGAAAGAATAAACCAAAAAGCACTGTATAAGCTATAAACCCACAAGGGAATGAGCCAGAAAGTGATAGGGTAAGGCTGAGTTATTAAAATCAGGTCATACCCTGAAGGAGATTACAGCAAGACAAGCCAACATAAATATACACTGTATTTCTGTCATATGTCTTTGTTACCCTGGGTGGCCTGCAGTCAACTCATAGGGCAAGAGAGAGAAGTGGAATACATGAGTGTTACAGAATCCTAATCCAGCTGGTTGGAATCCAGTTCTCATTAACCAACTAATTTATACTTCTTCTCTGAACCAGAATTTGATGTTAGTCTGATGTAAATCTGGCGAAATTCTGTGTTTTACTGAATTCAAGTCCCACAGCCCCTTCTCTTCTCTTGTTGAATGTTCCTAATCCCCTGAATAACAAATGGAGGTTTGCAGTGAAACGAGACTGCCTAGTGATAAGAAAAGCCACGTTAAATTAAATCCAAATCTTGCACAGACAGTGTATTTTATGGATTTTCAGATCTTGATCCCTGGAAAACCCATAAAGGAAGGCTTACAAGGGTTTTGGAGGAAGATGCTCGATGCTGGAAGTCATTAATATATTGGCCACGAATACAGAGAGTGTTATCTCTTAAGATGTAGAGCCAAATTCTGGTTTTCATTAAATTGGTGAAAATCTGGAAAACACTGCTTGCAGTGCCATCACTCAGGGTTTGCTCTTGTAATAAGAAACAGTATTTGGTTCAAACATTGCACCATCAGCCCACACAGAGTTAAGCTCTGCTGCTAGTCTGGGTACATGCAGATGTAAACCCGATTTTTTTGCTTGAGGCAAAAATGAGGGCTGAACTTGAGCACCTCTTTGCCAAAAAACCCAAAGACTTTTCTCCTAATGTAGCACCTTTAAGCCTCTTGTGGGAAAACATGGCCCTGGCAAAGATGTTCCAGCACAGGAATTAACCAGGGATGCACCCTCTGCCACAGGGCTTGTGTTCTACCATCAGCTCAAGGCCAGGCTGTGTGAAATGGCTCCACTCCCCTGGGGGTGGCTGTCAGACCTTCTCCAGGAGGGCCACTGCTCATCCCCGGGCACGCTGGGACAGCTCAAATTCAGGAGTGACTTCCCACTTGGGATGATTTAGGAGTTTCATGCCTGGGAGCAGCTCATGATGAGCGTGGGCTGAGCTGGAGGTTGGATGCTGATACAAACCAGTGCCAAAAGGGAGCAAAGTCTGGTGTGGGAGGCATTTTAACTCAACTTGTAAGTGCTGGAGAGACCCATGTGGGACGGGGCTGGGAGCTGCAGCACACAGGGCACCCCTTGGATGAGCAGCAATTACACCTGTGATGGGAGGTGAAGGATTCTTTCACCTTCCACTGAAAACTGGTACTACAGTCTCCTGCTTGAATCCTGGCAGATCTGGGAAAAGCTGCTTTCATGAGCTCAGTGAAAGCACTCGATGAGTTTTGGGCCACAACAAGCCTCGTGCACAAGGTGCAGTGCTGTCCTGCTTCCTCATCCTTCCCTGGGAACTTGCCAGCGCTGGTGGCTGGCTCTGGGCAGGAGCAGGACAGGGCAGGGTGGGCAAGAGGAGGCTCCACACTCACCCTGCTCCATCCTGTGGCTGTAAAAATAAACAAACTTCTGGGGCTGAGGTTGGGGGGGAAACCCTCCAAAAACCTCGCTCCCTTGTTTTGCTTTGCCTATCGCAAATCTAAACACAATATTTTCTCATTCTTGGACCCGTATGAATTTCTGACAGTACAATTGGAGGCCAGTGCCTGGAGTGTATTGTCTGGAGGAGCTTACCAAGGAAATTGAGAGTTTGGTCAGCAATTGTAAATATCCTCCTGTAATTGAGTTTGTTTGTTCTGCAGGGCCCTCCGGCGTCACGGGCTGTGGGACACCCTGGCACCAGGTTGCTGGTGGGAAAGATCCACTGCTCAGATAAGGATGGGAATAAACTCCACCCACAGAAATGCCACAGAAAAATCCCTGATTTATCCATTAATTGCTTTAAGGGGTGGTGAGTGCGAGTACAACAATGGGGTATTGACAATAATATGCCTCGTTGGCAGGAAAAGGGCTTTCCCCTTGCTCTGAGGCTTTAATGTGCTTGTTCTTGGAATTATGAAATGTTTGCAAATCCTGCACTGGCTCGGGGATGCAGAATGAAAGACAAGAACCCAGCAAAGAAAATGAATGCTGGAATGGCTGTTTCCTGCTTGGGATGAAGCAAAATGCTGTTTTTGGTATGAAATGCACCCAGCACCACAGCCTGTGAGTCTGCTTGTCATGGAGATGGTCACAAAAGGTTATTCAGGGGGTTTTAAGGTTTTTTTGTGACCTGATCCTTATTTGTGATTCACAGTGTAGGTGGATGTCCTGGGTCCTCAGCAAGCACAAAGAAATCTGTTTGTAGGAGATGAACCATTTACAAAAAAAAAACATTTTCTGAAAGGCTGCACATAAAGATTAGCAGAAATGGAGTTTCACACTCAGGGAATGCCTGAGACACAGGAACTCCTGGGGCTCAAATGAGAACGAGTGTTCAAAAAATGCCTCAAGCCTCTCTGAAGTCTTTTGAGAGAGATGGTGCTGCAGGGCAGGGCACACCAGGGGCCACTGTCAGCCAGACAGGGGCCACCTGGCCCCACACGGGGTAGCACACTCCTCCATTCAGGGTTTTTCCAGTATAAACAGTCTCCTCTCTGATGAATACATTAATAAATCAAGCCCAGCTTCAGTGCAGTTACGAGGGAGGAACTAGATATGATCCGTGCACAAGAAATATCCCTGGGGCTCCTGAGATCCATCGCCGTGTGCAGCCAGAGCTGTGCCATCACTTTGGACTCATCTGCTCCCTCAAGGCTGCCCAGGGTCCCTGTGCTCCCAGGAGCAGGATTTCAGGGCTTTGCATTAAGTCTGAAATGGCTTTTAAAGCGACTTTCCCTGTTTCACTCTGTCAAGCAGAAGAAAATCTTTTCAGTGCTGCTCAGGAGATGTTTATCTACTGGGAGCTTAATTTCAATCTACGTTTCCCTGCTAATGAGTCAGAGTTTCAAATCTGCTCTCTGTTAGACAGCATGAACCTAGAAAGCACACCAGATCCTGCTCTCCAGTAAATCAGGTTATGCCATGAAAGTCAGTGTTGTTGTTCCAAATTTGCATTGATGTAATTGAGAGCAGAATAAGCCCTGGCAGCCCAGCTGGCAGCAGTTGAGTCAGTGCAGCTTCAGCAAGGAGACTGTGAGCAACTGGCTGGGGTGTTTTACAGCCAACCTGGACCACTGTAAATGTTCTCCATCTGGTTCATAAGGTGACTGGAAGACGCTTTAGTCTGGAAGTTTCTGTAAAGCCCTCGTGAAAGGCTTTGGTAGGATGTACATGTGCTTGATCCCAGAGCATGGACGGGTACCTATGGAAATAGAGTTGCAGCGAGGCCCTGTAGCCACTGCCATGGGTAGGACCAGCCAGGAGGACAAGCCCTGGTGGGCTTGTTGTGCCATCGAGCACTGGGAGCAGAGCCACCTGTCCCAGCTCAGTGTGCAAACAACCGGACACCTGAGCTCTCCAAACCTGCAGCATCTGAAGGAACAGGCAGAGATGCAGGACCCACAGCCTGTTCTGCTCCCTTTGGCGGTGTAGGGACTCGCTGACAAATAGCAGGAAGTAGATGTGGATGTGGATCTGATAGCACGGTGCTCCCTGCTGTGCTGAGAGCAGATAGCTGAGGTCTGGGGGGAGCAGAGGCTGGGCACGCTGTGTATCCACGGTTCCAAAGGCAGGGCTCTATTGTTCTGTGCTGTGCAGAGGCTGTTCCCTGGAGGATATCCTGTCTGAGACGACCCTGTGCCAGTCTGCTCCGTGGTTGTGGAGGGGCTGGGTGGTCACGGCGACAAGAATTCGGTAATGCCTTGTAAGAGCAGTGATTTATCTGCAGAGGTGAAGTGAGCGAGCAAAGTTCGAGATATTGCCCCTCTTGCTGAGTTTTTAGCAGCATACCCACGATCCCACTCCTTGGGATATGCCCACAGGCTGCTGGGCACTCAGGCTGCCCTGTAGGTGTGCAAGGATGTTTCTGTGTCAGTGCTTACCTGTCTCCTGTGGGGAACATGGCCACAGAGAAAAGCACTCAACTGCAGCAGCATGAGGAACCCCAGCCAGGGGTCTCTGTGCTGTGGTGCTGTTTGGTAAATGCTCTGGGAAAAGCTGTTTATTCCAATCCTTTTGGAATATCCTAGCTCTGACTTATTTAGTCTGCCCTGCTGGATTTAAAAAAAAAAAAAAAAATTAATAAATAATTTAAGCTAAATAACACACTAAGTATTTTTGGACACGCAATTCACCAAAGACAGGATGCTTTAGCTCCTGCTGGCTGCTTCCAGCAGTGGTTTAAGGGATGTGCTCTGCTGTGAGGTTAGTGTGGTCCTCAGAGGGACAGATGCCTTTAGAGAGAGCTGGTGAGGACCCAGCAAGTTTGGACTCCTTGCTGACCTTGTAACTTGTCCCTTCAGTGCTGGTGCTGCCAGTTGTACCACCAGAGCTGTGCATGCGGGGGTTTGAGGTTCCCAGTTTGGAGGGGATGACTGGGAGGTTGGGATGGCATGGGAAAAGGCCCTGGTGGGGTATCAACAGCCAGTCTGTTCCCATCAGATCTCTGTAAACACAGGCAAAAGGTTCTCATGCATCCTTTTCCAGTGAAAAGTACAGATTTGGTGACATCAGTTTTCTGAGCATGTGCTGTGTTTTCTGAAGCTTTTGTTTAGATTTTTAGGTTTTTCTCTAAAAATTACTTTCAACATCCTCTTCTAACGTTCTCGAAACTAAGGTGGTGCCTCAGCTTGGAACAGAGGTGGAAATAGTTTCAACATTTCCTCCAACTCAGTACTAAATAAATAAATAAAAAGGAATAATTGGAAGCCCCAAAAATTTTAAATAAAAATTTTGGATTTGATGAGCTATTTTTTCAGTCAATCCAAATTGAACTTTCAGTCTTGTCACCTGCTCACAAGTGTGGCACTGGCACGGGCCAGGACAGAGCTGCACATGGTGATTGTTCCCAGTGCTCCATCCGGAGGTGAGGGCTGAGCCTTTTTATTTGCAGTTTAAGGCTCATTTTGTGAGTAAGGCCACCAGAACATGCAGTGCCCATCGCTCCATCCTGACCAGCAGCTGTGGAGCTGCATCCCACAGGGCTTTAACTTGGACTGAGGGCAGCAATTCGTCTGCCTTTCCTCACTTCCCCAGTCAAGCCAATCATCGTTAAACTCGAGTGACCTGAGCTTGCTCTGTGAGCTGGACTCTGGTTCCTGAGCAACGCCAGGGCAGTTGGAGAGGATTTGCTGTATTTACAGTTGTAAATCACAGCCTGGAGCTGAGCTGCCCCACCAGAACTTTCCTTGTGGCTCTTTCCCTCTCCCATCCAGAAAAACAGATGGTCACTGTCCTCCCCTCCCCTGCAGAACCGCATCACAAATTACACGGGTGTGTGTTTGTGGAAGTCAGGCTTGCTCAGCTTTCAGATTTTACAAGAATCATCAAGAATTCAGCTTAGACTTCCCACAGAAAGGGAAAAAAACCCAAAAATCCATTATTTGCTGCTGTTTGGCAAGTGTGGGAGGGGAAGTGGCACACGGGCCAGCGCTGTGATCCTGCCCTTGGGCTGCACCAGAAAGGATATTGCTCCCGTGGAATTTTTAAAAGAAATGGCTTGTTTCAGCACTTCATTTGGCTTCAAGTTCCTTTGGAATTGGCTTGTCTGGCTTTTAATGAGCTGAGAAGACTTGAGGTCTCCTGCAGCCAGGCTTGATATTCACCAGAAATTCAGCCCTTGTTGGCTATAAACTTTAAGGACTTGAGCAAGGCAAGATTTGAAGTTCCCCATTGGAGAGTTCTTTTGATGGTGCAGAGCTGCAGGTCCCACAGGACACTGTCCTGGGGATGGGTCACTGCTGTGTGCTGCTGTCTAGGGTGTGATAGGACATCTGGGGCTCATCTCCTTCCGCTTGGCCATGGACATGGTACCACAGGTCCTTAAATTTGATGGGTGGACTGTGATGAGGTTGCTGTGAGTGCTGACTCATTTGGCAGCTGGACACAGCCCGTGAGTCACCGTGAATCACATCCGTTGCATCTTGGGGTGCATCACTGCTCTCGAAGTCTTTGATCTGAGCTGTATCCATGATTCCTTGGAAACAGCTTCCCTTAATTAAATCAAAGGAAAAGCATCACTGGACTTCAGAGCCCCAATTAGCAGGAAAAGCAAACTCCAGTCACAAGAATTTAAACCCCTTTCTGGCAGGACACAGCGAGCTCTGCTTTGTGCAGGAGTTTCCAAATGGCACCGAGTGTTGCAAATGGCATGAGAAAACTGATCCCTAAAATTGCCTCAGTGTAGCTTAGAGACGAGCAGAGATGAGCAGCCAAGCTCAGCTTTTCCTCAGGCAGGGCAGGGCTGCCAAAGGCCGTGGAGGTGTGATAGGAGAGGGGAACTTGGTACCTGTGGTCTGTCCCAGAGGCCATCCAAGGCATTCATCAAAATCCCAGGGCTTTCAACTGGCTTTTGCAGACACTGCAGGCAAGTAAATATGCTAATTCACTAATTCAGCACAGCACTTAAGCACATACTTGAAGCAGACAGCTTTTTAAGTGCCTTTATGAGTGGGAGCCAAGGCAAGGAGGGAACACAGCAAATCATTCTTCCCTGGCCTAAAATCAACAGAGACTTCAGCACATCCAATGCAGCAGCCACCTTCAGATTCTGTGTGCTCCTTCCCCTCTTGTGTGAGCAGGAGAGCTCAGTTCAGAGCTGCCAAACTCACTGCAGTTGTCACTTCCCTGCTGGAGCTGGTGGCACCTTCCTGCCAACCTGACCCTGACTTTATTCCATGCTATTGACCCACTCTTTCTTTTTTTTTTTTTCTTCTCCCAAGTCTTTCTGACACTTTGAGGCTGCAGTTTCTGGGCAGGTTTTTTGGATAAGCAATGCTTGAAATGCCATGGGATCACTGCCTGTTGGGATGGACCAGGATCTACACATCCTGTGTGGAGCCACATCAGACCTGGGTGCATCTGAGGCTGCAACCTGGTGAGAAAGGCCAGATTATTCTTTGTGGTTCCTATTCTTTGTTTTTTGATAAACAACCTCTTCCCGTTTTTCATCCATATTTTTCTCAGTTTATTCCTCTGGTTCAGCCCCAGCTGGAGTGTGAGAGCTGGATAAAGCCTTCGGCAAAAGCCCTGGACAAGCTTCAGGGTGTTTCTCTGGAGTGTGCATGCACTCATGAATTCAAGAAAGAGGGAGTGACACATCTCATCTCAATGAGAAGATGAGAAATACATTTTCCTCATGGATATTTTATTATCAGTGACTAGTTTCATTAAGAAGATCCTGCACTTTTCCCTCTCAGGCTCTTGACTTGGTGATTTTTGGTTTGGATGAAGGTCTATTTTGCACAACAGCTGCTGGGAGGCAGCAAAGCTGTAAACCCAGCCATAAATCCAGACTGTCAGCCCATGGTGCCCAGTTGAGAAAACAGAAAAAAAAAAAAATTCACATGCTGTCTACTTTGTTGGCTTCACTTTCCATCACTTGGGACAATTTCCTTTTGCAGTTGAGTGAACCCTTCCAGGGAGATGGCTGCTGAAAAAGGAGCTGGGCATTAGCTGGGATCAGCACTACTCAGATCTTGACACTTCGGGTATTACAGCTTTTAGTGCTTCTTTAATCAGGGGGAAAAAAATACATAAACTGGGAAAGGCTAATTGGTCTCCAAACAACGCCCATTAGGTGATACTGAGTTATTTTCTTCAACCCATGTGTCAGACCATGATACAGCTGCTGTTGAAAGAGGAGTTTCTCAGGGACAGACAGGGTGGGCTGGAATGGAGAGCTGAAACAGAGGTTTAAGAAGGGTGTCTAAAGAAGCTGCTTGCCTCATGTCAGCTTTGGTGTGTGATCTGCAGAGCCCAGACAGTGTCTTTTACCACTCCTGTCGCAACAAATGAGAAAACAAAAAAACCCCACAGTATAAAGTGTTTGGTAAGCAAGAAAAATGGAACAATTCACTGCCAGTAAGTAAAGGAAAATAAAATCAAATGGGTTTAAGCAGAAAAACAACCCTCCACATGCTTCTTCCCAGAGAGACAGACACATTGTGGGACACTGTGGCATGTGATTCCTGCCAGAGCTGGTGTGGGTTGTGTGGCTGTCTCCTGGCTGGCTGTAAAACTCACTTCCAATGTGTCTGCCTGTGGGGATGTGTAAATTATGGCAGAGAACACAGCCTGGGTGCATTCCCAGCCCTGATCCAAATGAAGATGATGTTATTTCCTACTCTGCTTAAATCCCTCTCTTTGCCACTGGTAATATTCTCTTAACTGATGGTGCTCAGGTTGTATTTGCCGTGACTCTGGGAACCCAGAGGAGGCCTCTGCTCAGGCTGGGGGTAAGAGGGGCCCTACCTGCTATTTTTACAGGACTGCAATTACATGAACATCTTGATGGTTGGATTTAGGATTTCCTAATGGTGGTGGTGCTGATGGGTCTCTGCTCAGGAGATGGGGTCTGATTTGCTGTATAATTCCTACTTCTTTTTGCAACTTCTGGGAAGACAACCCCAGGCCGTGGGACAGTCACTGACAATGCTGGCAGTGCTGCTGGGGCATCGTGTTTTAGCCTTTGTCACGTGGGAGGGGAAGGGCTCATCCTTCATGAGCATCCCTTCATCCTCTGGCCACACCAGCCAGGAAGGAGATTTCCTTTGCAATGGGATGGGGCTGAGAAGCAGCTGAGACTTTCAAGAACACAGTCAACACTTCAGACAAACATGTGGATATGGCTTTGGGTTACAGCGAGCTGTGTGCTGGGGACAGAGCAGCTGGGCTGGGCTGGCTCCATACATGGCTGCTTTTATCCTGGGGTCAGGAGAACCTTGGATCCACTTTGATTCAATCTATTGAACCCTGCTGTAGGATCAATTCAAAGAGCAGGTCTGAGGCTGCCACGCTAACAGCCACTGTCATCTGCTCAGGACAAATGCTTGGCCACGGAATACACGGTTTTTGTTTGTGTGCATGGAATTACTGAAAACAAAACCACCAGTTTTTTAACTTTTACAAACATTTGTGCTGTCTGATCTGCTGCAAAGTGCTGGTGCTGCAGGTCTGGTCTCTCCTGGGTTAAAAGGAATGAGTGCCTCTCGCAGGCCTTCAGAGGCTCCTTCGCTCAGTTTGTGGTTGTTGAGTTCAGCATTTTTGGTTGTGAGTGTTTTAAGGAGTGATTCGCTTATTTTTGCTCAGGGCTAGCTCAGTTTGAGCCAGGGGCAGGCCAAGGAGGATATGGGTTTGGTTTTGAAAAACCTCATCTGTGACTTTCAGTTTGCTAATCCAAATCCAGAACTGAAGGGTGGCTGGGGTCCAGCTTCCAATTTATCTAAAATAATTGAAAACCAAAGCTGAGGTTGGGCTTTGTGGATCTCCTTTTAACCCTCTCTTGCTCCATCTTTTTACCTTCTCTTTGAAGAAAGAACAAGCAAGAGACTTTCTAGATGAGCATCAAATACCAGAAAGCTTTTGATGGCATCTTTTTTGATGACATGCCCTTTTCCTGATTGTGACTTATTTCCAGCTCTTTGCACATCTCAGGGACACTCTGATCTGGACATGTAACTACTGGGGGTCTTCTGTGGAGCAGATTTGCATCCAGAGCAACACGGGGGGGGTGGGTCTCTGGAGCTGATACCTGTTTGTTCCTGCCCCTGGAAGAGCCTGGGCTGTCCCAGGGGACAGGAGGGAGCCCTCAAAGGCCCAGCCCAGCCCTGCCCCTGATAAACCCAGGATGTAATTGGGTAAAGGGACATTGTCCTGTTTTATGGCTGGGAAACAAGGCTGAGTGGCAGGAACACCGTGCCCAAGGGGATGTGGCAGGGCCAGATCCTGAATTCAGGGTTCCTGGCTCCTTTTCTGGTCTCAGGGTCACATTCTGTGGGAGGGGATGAGAGGGTGAGCTGCACTTTCAGCCCTGTTGAGTGGCAGGGGAGCAGCACTGTATCCTTTACACTCCCACACAGGCAGGCAGTGCACAATGTAACCCTTCTGGCCCTCTTTCCCCCTCTCTCCTGGGTACAATCCCACGAAAGCTGAGCAGAGCCCTCCACACAGCCCATCCCCGTGGAGGGGAGCAGCTCAAACAAAAGAGTTCGTGTCAGAGGGTTTTCTTTCCACTTCAGCATTTCAGATTTCCAGAAGAGAGCCTCCAAAACACAGCAGTGCAGTGTGTGTGAGGGAGCATGAATTGAACATCTGGTAAAGGTTAGGGTCAAACGTATAAATGGGGGAAGCAGAGCCCATTTCATTAAAATACCCAATCTGTGACGTCAATTGAACTGATCAAGCCCTTCTGCGTTGCAGTTTAGGGAACCATTAACTTTATCCAGTGGAGAGTGTTTATATGGAAAATATGAGGCCAGGAAGTCTCTCCTGATTGTGATGTCGAGGCTATCAAAGGAGCTCGCTCTCGCTCTCCCTTTTTTTTTTTTTTGTCGATCTCTACGTGTTGCTTTTCCACCTTGTAATGGTAACACCTCTTCCCTGGCTCCTGTGGGGTGACACTTGCCATCTCCTTGCCAGCCAAGCTGCTTCTCCTGGGCCTGGATGCCACGGGAGCCTGTGGAGCCGCTCTCCGCTGTCCCGTCCTGCTCGGAGCTGTGCGAGGCAGCTTCCTACCACACGTGCACAGCTTGGCCACAGTCCAAAGTACACTTGGAAGTATTCAGAAGAAGTTTCGGAGTATAATAATAATAATAATAATAAAAAAAAATAGCTTCCATGAGAACAAAATCTCTGCTCTTGCAGTTTGTTCAATGTGTAAGACAGCGTGTCTGCATGGACGCAAAATATCAGGGATTGGTGGACAATACCCCAGTGTGCTCACACGGCACTTGGACCTGTGGGTCTTCTGCATAAAACATTTAAGACTTTGCATTTTTCTCCAGAAATTCTGGTTCATTCAAAGCCTATTCAGTTCCTATCAGGCAGGCAGAGGTTTTGATTTCTGTGCTCCAAGGTAAAAAAATTAAAAAAAAAAAAAAAAAGAAAAGAAACTGTCACGGAATTACATGATTACAGTGTCTGGTTCTTGGAAGTCTGACCAGTGGTAAAAGTGGAATCATTCATTATGTGGCCAGGGAAACTTCTCCCCTCAGCAGCTCCTCCCTGTTGCCCTGCAGCCCCACTGTGCTATGGACATGGCTGTCCCTGCTATGGAATTGGCTGTTCAGGACCTGCAGCCAGGATGGGGTTTTATCCTCACCAGAAATAACTGTTCAATCACACATGAAGGTCATCGCTGTGGTAGGAATTCAGCTTCTATGTTCTGGATCCATCCATTGGAGTTTTGATCTTCTTTTAGCCAGGCCCTTATGTCCTCCTTAGTTTTTTTCATGTCTATCTGTCGAGGGGAGCTTTTATCCCTTGTCTTAAATCCTGGGTATTTATGTCTGTTGCTAAAGTATTTTCCTGAAATTCTCTTACCTTATAGAGATAGTCAAATCTCACCCAACTCACACACCTTGGCAATGTCAGTTGTGGGCCAAGTCAGCCTTGGGTTTCTTGCAGAAAAGCCTCCAAATCAAACTCTTCCAATATTGGAGAAAGGGTCTTCCTGCAAATGCCCCCGCCCTTTTTTTTTTTGTCCTTTTTAAACTTGAAAGAGCTTTTGTTTAACTTCTGAGCAAGCCCTTTGCTTTCTGTGACCTGATCTCAGGCACACAAGCCAGCTGGGAAAACAAAAGAGCAGTAAAAGCAGCAGAACAGCAAAGGCATGGACAAAACCATGAGAAACGTGGGGGTTTTTTTGCCATGCAGCTGGGTGGTCCACATGGAGCCTGGGGGTTGTGCTTGTGAAACACAACACACCTCTGAGCACAAAGATCTTCTCTGAAGGATCAGGCACCTCATTTACCTCCTGCTGCATCCCAAGACTGTTCCTAAAGCCACGTGGTGCTTGCTTTAAAACTCTGCCCTGACAACTGAAGGACAAGTCCTGGGGGGTGGATAGTGATGTCCACCTGAGCTGTGAGGATGGATGGCTTCTCAGGAGGTTCTCTTAGGATCCCAAAACACACTTTGGTGTGAATCCAGCCCAAAAGGATGGCTTTGTCCTGTCAATCCCCGATGGCAGCCACAGAAGACTCAGGGATGTAACACCCCCAGGGATCACTGAGCACAAGCTCCTCGTGTGGCCTGAGCTTGCCATGGCCTCAGCACAGCTGATTTGGCTCTCTGCCCTTACAGCCTGGGTCAAGCCACCCAGAGAAACTCTCCACCCGGAGCAGCACACCCCTCCTTGCTGTCCTGGGCTCACCTTGTCTTCAAGAGTTCCCATTGCAGACCCACCCCAGAGCTTGGTGGCTCAGCTCTCCTTCCCTGCTTCTCCAAGGGGCAGATGGGCAGCTCCTCTCCCCTTCCTGCAGCTCTGAAGCTTGAGCGTCCATTTGATGAGGCAAGGCACAAGCCTTACTTTCAAAAACATGTATGTGAAGCTCTGGAGGTCGTGATCCAGGACGGGTCAGCCAATGTGCTGTTTAAAAAGCATTACAGTGTTCAGAATGAAATAATTTTTCTCCTTTGAATCACGGCAGTCAACTGAAGTGCTTCCAGACCAGAGCCAACTGTTTGTAATTGGATATTTAATTTGTTTTGTGGAGTTTAGCAGCGAGTCTCCATGTCGTCTGAGTGAAGAAAAAAACCCAACTAACTAAATAAAAAAATCTTTCAAAGTCAGAAGGATTTACCAAGCTTGGGGATATTATTTTGTACTCTAATTAGCTCATTTGTCAGAATAAGAATGAAAACAACACTTGGCTGCCCTTGTTTTACTGAGGTGCTGCCCAAACCAGGATGATGCTGATGGTGGGGTTCACACTTTTCGGCGTCAGGAGGTTCAACCGTCTCTGCCCAGGTGGAGCCCTCATGGCAATCGAAGAGAAAGCAGTGAAGAGACACCAGAGAGGAGGTTGGCATGTACCAGTCTCGTATGGCACAAAGTTTTCCTTTGCTTTGGTTTTGTCTCTGCTCTGACTGGGTCTGTGTGGGCTGCAGCTGCTGGATGTCATTGACTCA
Source organism: Empidonax traillii (assembly GCF_003031625.1). Taxonomy (NCBI): domain Eukaryota; kingdom Metazoa; phylum Chordata; class Aves; order Passeriformes; family Tyrannidae; genus Empidonax; species Empidonax traillii. The sequence goes on along the minus strand of NW_020955298.1, from coordinate 271,554 downwards.
CCGGCAGAGGTGGCACATCACTGACAGTTGGACTAGAACACCTCTGTCCCCAGGGATTATTGATTGCCTGAGCATAACTGTGACCAAAAACTGCTGTACATTAGACAAAAGACAGGTTTGTTTTATTAAACTGAAAATAGATGCCTCTATACAGCATGGCAGTCAGCCCAAGAGCACAAATCGTTGTGTCACCCTCCCTTTTCAGAGGGTGACCTCCCTCTGACACAAATGGTGGCTTTAATGCCTGGAGGATTTAATGCTCAAGTTCTCAAATTTTCCTCTTTGGCCACCTTTGCTGCATGAAAGGCTGTGTGCTGCTAATCCAAAGAAGTTGCTGAGCAACTTCTGAAAGTGTTGGAACCATTCTCAGAATATCGTGGATTTGTGTCAATTTTCCTTGTGATTTGCCTCCACTGAATGACCCAATATACAGAGAAGTGCTACCAGGTAGTTAATTACTTACCTGAAAGCATTAAGTAATTTTATTCCCATGTGCATGGAGTTGGCCACTTCTTCAGAGATCTGGCAAACCAGAACCTCAGCAGCCACTTGGAGACAGAAAACTCATGATTTTTCAACAAATCAGGTAGAAGTCTAAGCAGTGCCTGACTTCAGAACAGAACTATATTTTGGCAGGGGTTCACACAGATGGGTCTGTGGAGCATCACACGGGTTTTGACCACCTGGGCTCATTTCATGTTGTACCTGTGAACACTTTCATGGTCAGCTTCTCACAACCTTGCCTCCCCCCACCCAGCTCGGGGCATTTTTGGACAGTTGGAGGATACATTTGATTTGAGTTCCACTGAGATTTCACTCAGAGAGGTGGAAATGTGCATTGACAAGAACAGAGAGAAACCAGAATGCTGTGACAAATGGTAATAAGATGTCCAGTGAATGATATCAAAACCTGACTGAAGATAAGCCCACAGTGATACACAGAGAGCCAGAGGACAGATAGGAACTGCAGAGGAAGCCAAGAGGGAACAATGCAGTGATGATAAGACAGCAACAGGGAAAGAACAATGTAAAAATTATTTGGGCTAAATTTGCAGCAGAAAAACCACGTGTGGTGCCAAGAAAGAAACCTGGGGAACATGGTGGGACTGACTGCAGTACAATTGACGGGGTCAGACAAGAGGGAGAGCCCAGGAGTCAGAAGGAGGAGATCAGAGGCCCAGATCTCCTGACAGCATGGGGACATGGTTCCTTCCTTGTCAGAGAGCAAAAACTCCCAGGAAAAGTCCCTTGCTACAGCCTGGAGTCCCACCTTTGTCTGAGGGAATACGAAATTCAAAGGTGGGTGTGGGAGAAGCAGAGACAGAACAAAAACTCCTGATGCTAAGCAGGGTGGAAGTGGGTGAGGCAGGGGAACAGCATTCAGCTCGGACTGACGCATCAGCTGTTTATCACTGTTTGTATCCCCATATCTTCTATCTCAAAAGGAAGGCAAAGGCTTTGTCCTCAGGGTTGGTTTATCTGTGCCCGAGGGCAGCTGGCACCAGTGGGGCTCCTGTGACGAGGGACCACATCCCTGGGACAGAGTTGGCTCCAGGATGACCTTGTGTGAGGTGCAGTGACAGGAATGAGAGCTCTGGGTGCTAGGATGGTGACAGGCTGCTGTCACATTCAACCTTTCCCTGTGGGCACATGAACTAACTCACAGAAATGTGTTGGCTGTGAGGGAGGGAGAAGAGAGGTGACAGCGTGGATTAGGTTTGAGCACAGTGGGGATGGAACAGTTCAAGGAGTCCATCTCAGCAAAACACTGGGATGTGCCCAGCTGTAAACATCAAACAAGTCCTGCAGCCTTGACTGAGGATTAGGAATGAGCCTTCTCTGTTTTTCTGAATTAAACTAAAGCTTTAGAAACTCTGCGAACTTGAAGCCAGGGACAGCAAAGCCAGTCCTGCTCTATTTTTCATATTTGTTCCCAGAGGCTTCTTGGCAAAACTGTACTCTGTGTGCTTTTTCAAAAGAAATCTGGGACAGAATTGCTTGAATAGGGAGCTATAAGTGATAAAAATCTGTTTATACCACAACATCTCCAGCCAAATGATTGACGTATACATTTCTGTCCTTCCATTGATGTAACTTTTCAATTTCCTGTTGATGTCTAAGCTTGATTTATTTTTCCATTTATTTGGGTTTTACAAAGAGCACTACAGAGCTTGGCACTTGGGGCTCTTTTTTTTGTCAGTCCTTAGTCCTCGATCACTTCATTGTTTCTGCAAACAATGAAAAAGAGAGATGGAAACAACAGCTGTGAACAGCTGGTTTGCTCACCAGGTGTCTGACTGGTATTCAAGTATCCTCTTTTGAGGGAGGCCTGTATTGCCTGAAAAAAAACCCAAAAAAATCTAAATTCAGAGTTCTCTTAATTTGCTTCCTTTGCACATGATGTGACACAGATTTGCAGACCTGAAAGAAGGCTGAAAAAGCAAAACAAACAAGAAAAGCTGCTCCAGGAAATCTCAGGGTTTTTTCCCTCAAGTTGCACCCCAGCTGAATCAAACAGAGAGCTCTGCAGAACCTTCTTAGGCAGATTGTGTCAAGTTATTTTTAGAGACTCCTTTTTCTTCTCATCATACAACTGCCCTCTGCCTCCTTCACCCACCATCATATTCAGCAAAGCAGTGGTCAGGAGCCAGACCTGGAGACCTTTGGTTTTGGAGATGTTTCAGCAGTGGCTGCTCATGACCATGGTGACTCCTGTGATTTATTCTGCCTGCAAACCTGCACACTTGGGCAAAGAGTCTCCACCTATTCCCAGCTCACAGAACTCCCCTGGTTCCTTGAGAAGTAGCTATGTGTGGCCAGTTGTCCTAAGGCAGCAGAGTCTTGAACGCAAATCAAGAAAAAGCAGACTGAATTCAGAAGCAAAACTGATTTGTTGCAGTAACATGATCACATCTGCGCCTAAAAACGCCCCAGGAATAGGGATGTATTCCTTACATCCTGCCCCATGGAGCTTTATCCAAGGCAAACAGAAAGAGGCAAACACCCCTGAGGGTGGAGGCACAGATTTAGAGACGAACAGAACCGGGAACTGTTCATCTGCTCTCTCTGCAATGGCAAAAATTTGCTCTCTTACCCCTGGGTGCGGCAGTTTCCCCTGGATGTCTGTAGCTCCTGACTTTTCTGGGAGCTTACCTGAGGGTGTCAGCACCCATTTTTCTCTTCCAGATTTCAGTTGAGGTGGTGAGGAGGTCACCAAACCCAACACACCCCCAGATCTGGGCACACCGAGTGTCTCGTGTTAAGGTGCTGCAGCCGTGCCGGTCACAGTGAGCCAGACCCACACCATTCACTGGGAATGAGGAGCGACAGAATACAGCCCTTAATCTTCATAAGCAATAAAACAGGAAGCTGTAGGTCTCACTTATTGATTTCTCAGATTAAAAGCTTTACTACCTACGATAATAATTTGACTTTTTTTAAAGTAATTTCACCATTAATAATGGGAAGGAATTCACATTTACATATGTTTCTCAAGCAGCCAAGAACAAGTGGATTGACTAAATATCTCACAGCACATCAAACTGGATTTGCCACAGTATGAGGTAATTGAGCTTTCATCGGAAAGTTACTTAGAGATGAAAAATAAGCATGTTCCATTTCTTCAGGTATTAATCCTCTGTTGCTTCTCACCCTACAAAATAGAAATAATGGCACTCATGATCTGTTGATATCAGCCCAGTTATATTGATAAAGTTATAGGGATTTATCTCACATGAAGATTTGGATCACTGTTCTAAAATCAAGTCACAGATTTCACCTTTTGCATCTTCCTGGTTAAAAAGAAGTCAATTAAATTTTTAACTATTTTATATGAAAATCCAGCATCATTTCAGTTACATCCTACTGGAGATCATGAAAAGGGTTCTGTGTGACTGTCACACCTTCTGATCCCCCTGGTGTGGGTCAAGCTTTCTAACCCCTCCTCCCTCTGTCATGCAGCATCCTGGACTTGAACACACTCGCTTACAAAAATTGATTTTTTTTTTTTTTTTGCCTGCAAAATCCCTATCCAAAGCAAAATTGTCACAGCACAGAGTCAGATCCTTTCGGGTTTTGTTCCTTGCAGCATTAAATAGAGCCAGTTCTGATGCCAGCAGAGCCCTCCAGCAGGGAGCTGGGGTAGGAGCAAACACCAGCACCCCATTTCTGCTTGATATACATCCCAGCAGGGCCAGAGGTCTGAGGGACACATCTCACCTGGAGCTTGAGACAAAGGAAAAGCAATCAGGAGAAAAGCTGATCAACATCTGCCACCTCATGGTAACTTCTTTAATATTTCTAAGGACCAGACCCTCTCCAGCTGAGTCTTTTCTACTAAGTTGATTTTCAGATAAGGGAAATGGATTTAAGTCAGTGTGTTTGCCTGTTTAGTATAAAGAGCTCTAAGTGGAAAGTGTTTTCAGAGCTGTGGTAGAAATAGTGTCTGAGCTTTTGGGGAGATTTGCTGAGACGTGCAGGCAATGCTTAATCTGGTAAGGCTTCAGTCTTTGTTTTGAGCTGCTAGTTTTTTTTCAGTTCGGGATACGTTTAACCTCAGTTGCCAGCTATCTCTGTCACCTCTGTAGGACTGTTCATAGTCTCAAAGTCTGTTGTTTCAGAGACTGGTGTGTGTGGGTTTAGGGTCCCAGGAGGGCACTGCAGTACAAATAGCCAAGCAAATCAGTCCTGTATCCTAATGGCTGTTTTCTATTTTACCTTTTCACCTTGAGTTTCTGTTCCTTTCTCAAAAGCAGCATTTTCACAGCTGTTTTCTGATGCTGTAGAGATAAAGAACAACTGCACCTGTAACGTAGGGAAGGGTTTAACCACTGTGCCAGTGCTTCCCGAGAGCGAGCGGGAGCTCCCTCTCCTGAGCGTGAGCCCCGAGCAGCGACAGCGGGAGCTCCTCTCCCCCTTCAGGTGCTGGGGAAGGATTGATGCCATTGACTAAAAGAGCTTTAAAAATAAAGGTTTCCATCCCGATAAGCGGTGCTGCGTCCCGCAGAGAGGAGTTTTCGGACAGCGGGGTCCGCCCGGTGCCGCCGGCCGAGCCCGTATGGCGCATCCCAGAGCGCTCCGGGATGTTTCATGTGGAAAGCAACAGCACCTACGTGTGGCCAGCCGGGATCAGTCAGGCACGGGGAAAGCTGTGCTGATCTTAAAAAAACCAGAGCTGGAAGAGGCCTGCAGGGGAGGAAAAAATAAAATAATAATAATAATAAAAAAATACTAGGCATAAAATCACGCTGCTACCTTGTACAATTTGCTTGGATTTTGGGGATTCGGGTCCCCTGGTGCCGCTGGAGATGCCTCAGCTTCTGTTATTTTTAGTGGCACTGGTCAATTCCAGCCCCCTTCTCCTTCACCAAAATTCTTAAATATATTACATTTAGGGGGATATGTAGGTAATAGGAGACCTGGGTGAGTGGCTCCTTGTAGCCCAGCAGGAACAAGGGAGGGGATCAGGCCCAGAGTTTGTGCTACAGGAAAGCCTGACCCCCAAAAACCACATATGGCCTCTCACAAACACCAGGCACTGTTTAGAAAGGCATTTGGGCATCCCAAAGACACCCTCAAGACACTCAGTAGTTCTGCCACTGGCATTTGCACGTGAGTGTGTAACACAGCTGCTGTTGCTGGATTTGCTCAGGGCACTCAAGATTTGGGCCGTGGGTATTGCAGTAACTGTGGTTTGGCTCCTGGTAACATCGAGTTTCTCCCTGCTGCCCCAAAATCTCTGCAGTTTCTCAGTCTTAAGTTATGACTTGTAGGAGGAAGGTGATGGCCTCGGGCATTACCCAGCAGGTAGGTCTGTCCTTTCTGATTTCCTATCTCAGTCCAGTTGTTACTCTGCTTGGAATACACTGGTATTCTGTCATCCATATTCCCCTCTTTTCCACTGTCCCAGGATTGAAAAGGTTTATTTCTGAGGGGCTATTTTTAGCAATGACACCATGGCTAAGCCAATCCAGCCCGGCAGGGACGGCTCTCACTGGGTTGCTGCTCCGAGGTGCAGGAGGCTGGAATTGGGTCAGCCCTGCCAGGCAACTCCTGCAGCACACGAGGCTCTGCTGGCTATTGGGCTCCAGCTGGGAAGCACCAGGACTGGGAACTGCTTTTTGCTTCCTGAGTCTAGCAGAGCCTGGTCTCTCTTGGATGTTCTGCTGTGGGCATCCATCTTGATGTGGGTCACCCTCCTGAGCTGCTGCCTTGCATCCACCAGCCAAAATGCTCCTGTGACCAGTCCTAACCTGCTGTGGTCAAAAAGAGATGGCACAACAAGGAGCTCATATTGAACTCCTGCACTGGATGAGAAGATGCTATGGTTTCTCACAGACTGATTTTTTTTTTCAGCCATTGACTGCAGCTTCTTTGTAGTTGCTCTCAAAACAGAGCTCTTGTGGCTCTTTCGCACCAGAACCTCTTCCCAAGACTTTCTTTTAAAAATCTCTTTTCTTCTCTGATTGTAGGGATGTTCTTTGCTGTTTTAGAAGCATCTGAACTTCTGTACTCTGAAACTCACTGTGCAATGGCTTCAAGCAAAAATTACAGAAAATACATAGTTCTCCATTATATACATCTTTTGTCCTCATCTTTCCTCCCAGCTGAGCTGGTGTTTGCAGAAGAAAAGGTGCTTTCTGTCCAGAAGTATCTATAAACTGAGGTGGACAAAATAAGAGGAAAAAAACTGAGGGAAGGACAGGAAGTTGAATGACTTTTCTATAGAAAGGAGTGCAGGATAAACAGCAGGAGGAGGATGAGATGCCAAATGCTGGTGAGGGACAGTCAGCTGCAGAGCTCAGGCCACAGGATGGGCAGGAGGGAGCAGTGTTGGGCAGGGGAGCACTCTGGGACACTGATCCTGGGAGCAGTGCCAGCTTGTTGGAGGGAGGCTCCAGTAGAAAAAGCCCCAGTGTGTGAGTGCAGATGAGGTTCCCAAGGTGATGTGATGCTCCTTCTCCTGGGACAGGGCTGCTGGTATTAGACAGATGGTATTAGAGTCTGGCAATCCTTGGGCACAGGCATATCAAATGGTGAACATCTATAGTTTACCCTGGATTTGGGCTGGGATCAGGGAATAACTCCTGGTATTAAAGCCAAATCCTCTCCTAGACTCCAGTTTTCAGCACATTGACTTGGACAGCTGCTGGGAGCAGCTGCAGCTCAAGGACAGAAATCCTGAGAATACAGTAAAGGTATAAATGTGAGATCACCTTGCTGCAAACCAGGCCCTGGGTACAACCTGCAGGAGGTGTCTTGAAAGTGTCATCTATTTTCACTCTAAGAGAACATTTCAAGAAGCTGCAGAGATGGAGAAACCAGAAAGCTTTTCTCTCTCCAAGAGGTCGTGTCTGCAGTAATATAGTACCAGATTTAGCATTTTGAAAAGTCCCCTAAAAGCTGGCCTGATGCCTATCTAAATCAAACACTTTATGACATGTATCTCCCTGCTGCAGTGTTAGACAGAAATCTGAAACCAAGCTATTAGCGTGGAGGACCTTAGAGGAGACAATTCAGGTTTGGCAAACTTGCTGGTACTGAATACATGCCAGGCAGAAAAGTCCCATGAACTTTGTTTTGTGAGCACAGTGCTGAGTTTCCAGAACCCAGGCTGGAGGACCAGTTTAAAAGACTTAATGTAAAATCCCATCTCTCAGCACATGAACTGTGTAGTTCCTACTCTGGTACCAATCTTTTGTAGCACATGATTGAAATTTAAGATCATGGGCCCATGTGCCCTTCAAAGGCCCAGGTGTTCCTGAACGCTTTGGAGGGATTTTCAAATTACTTCGAGTTTCCTAGTGAGCACTGAAACCAGATCCCAGTTCTGATTGCCATTGCTCTGGAAGGGAAGTGCACAATTAAGAGCCTGTCTTGAAAAAAAATCTCAGCCTCATCTAACCCATGTCTGAGAGCGAAGTGCCCGCCCTCCTTCAGACACAGCACGTGACGTGCGGCAGACACACAACAGCAGGGTCACATGAATGTGCATCCTGGGTGCTGCTGGGTTCCCCCTGCTCACCAAGTGTGCCCTGGCAGTGCCAGCCTTGGGACTACTCCTCGATACCAACTTCCTCCCAGCTAAAGAGCTGCGAGGGCAGATGGTGGGGGACGCAGCTGATGTTGACCTTAAAACGAGCGGCATGTGCTGAGGTCGACGGCAGCAGGGTGGCCCCGTGACATATTTCTTACAGCTTAGACGCGCCAGATTGGATTCCCGCTGACACATAAAGCCCTTTTCCACAGCTCTGGCAGTGCTAAGACCTGGGACAGCCTAATCCCTTCCTAAACCCCTGCTGTGCTGTAACCAAAACCTTGGGGTTTCGGGTGGAGCGGAGAGCGTGCTGACATGGGGTCTGTGGTGCTCCTTGACACCCTCTCCAGTCTGCCTTCTCGGTGTCATACACCAGGACATCTCTGTTTTGGAGGAAGAGGGGTGGTCTCTCTAAGCACTCACTGTGTGGGTGATGTGTGGCAGCTGTTGGGTGTCCCTCCTTATTCATCAGCTTCAGGGATGTGAACCTGGAAGGTGCAACAGGTCCTTGGAGGTTTTGTGGTCGGGAGCCTGGCCCGGCTGCCAGGCAAGGAACAGCCACACTGCAAACTTCACCTTCTTGTCAGAAAGCAGAGGGTCCTTGTAGGAATAACAAATTAGCAGTGCTCAGGCTGCAGAAACTCTGCAGTTGTGTTGTACCTTCTCACACCTGGGAGACTCTGAGGGGATGGAGCAGCCTGTGGGAAGCAGGATCCTCCAGTGGAGTTTGTGCGAGGACTGGCTGGGCAGTGTGTGACACAGCAGTGTGATGTGTCCCTGTAATCCTGATGGGGACTTGGGTAATAAAAATCTTTAATTCACTTTAAAACCCTTCTGTAGCAGTAGCCCTGAAAGGTCTTAGTCGAGAGTGGAATCAGGCTCATGGGGTTTTGAGAAAAGTTACTTTGCAATGACTTTCTAATTATTTCTGAATTAATTTACTAATTGCACAAGTCAGTTTTCTACAGCCCAAAAGCCCAAACCCACCTGAGGAAGGGAGGCTCTGCAAAATACCTGTAGAAGAAACCCAGTTTGGTACCTGCTGTCGAGGAGAGAGATGGTCCCTGGGCAAGGGGGCTGTTTTCCTGTCAATATAGCAATCAAATTTAGCTTCTGCCACTGTAGGCAACGTGGCATTAAAAGAAGGAGCTTAGGTTATTAAACTGAGCTGCTTTAATCGTCCGGTTCAGGGGAAATCCATTGCTACAGGAGACCTGGGGATTAGTGTATTTTTACCACAAAGCCAATACATCTATTCTGATCGGTCACCGGCCGCTCCCTCGTGCATATGAAACTTCATTCTCCGGGTTTGCACTCGAGAGTATGGGACCAAATGGAGTTTTATCTGGAGATTGACCCCGTTACCTTGAATCTCATCATTCTGGTGTCTAGTTATGTTATTTTGCTCCTGGTTTTCCTGATCTCCTGCGTGCTCTATGACTGCAGGGGGAAGGATCCCAGCAAGGAATACGCTCCTGAGGTCCCTGCGGACACCCAGCCCCCGATCCGGCTGGTGGTGATGCAGCAGGGCTCCCCCGGCACCCGCTGGGCGAAGGGGCTCGTCTCTGCCTACGAAAACCCTGCCGACCTGCAGGGGAAAAGGACTACTGCTGTGTAAGGGGACCTGCCCCGCAGCGCCCGTCCCGCCGCTCCGCCTGCCTCGCTATGTTTACTCCCCGTCTGCAAAAGGACAACGCGCTCACAAGGTAAGTTGAGACGCCGCTTTATCTGATACGGTGCCATTGCCAGGGGGGTCATTTTATGTCGGGATGTGCTCTGCATCGATATGAGCTTGCAGTTCTCCCCGCCAGCCATAAAGAGACTAATTTCCATCAGCTGCTGCTGCTGTGCCTCGCAGCCCACTGGCAGTCGGAAGCGGTGACGCTGTTCATCCACTCAGGCACGGATGAGGGGCCTTGGTTCAATCTCGGGCTGTGCCTGGCACAGTTATTTTTGCAGGGACACAGTGCTGTTCAAGGCATCCCACCCGGACGGGCTGAGCTGTGCTGCAGCCTCGGCACATCTTCTTCGGCCAGCAGAGTGCAGATGACCTTGGTAGGTTGTTCCCGTCTTCCCAGGGGGAAAAGAAAACTAAGGATTTTAAAAGGATAGAGATAGTACCTTTCTGATGGGAGCCAGCTGCTGCTCCCATCAGAATTCATTACTTTCCGTGTCGTCTGTGAGCTTCCCTGAGAGCAGTGCCAAGCCTGTCTTGGCACTTATTTTCTGTAGGTAGAACGAGAGCTCTGCTCTTACAGGGCACTCTTCCCCCTTGCCTCACACAAATCCCCTGACAGGACACAATATGCTTCCTGGAAAAGCTGGGTATGAAGCCTCCTGCCCAAGAGAAAGCGTGAAATGGGGTAAATTTACCAGCAATGTGAAATATGTGAGTCATCGCTGCCATCCCTTCCACTGGAATAGGAATTTCTGACCCTCCATCCTGGCTTTCAGTGAGCACCTCCATGTGCCTGACCCTGCCTCTCCCCCTGAACCTTCCTTCAGCTGTATCATGTTCCATCTAAGCCACATGAAGGCTGTTACTGCATCTCCAGTACGTCTAATGCTATCTGCATCAGCTCCTGTTTATTCTTCCCACAATTTGGGAGCTATAAGCTCAAGGCCTTTTTGGTTAACAAGGTTCTTCATCTTGCTGGGTTTCTCCCTCTCAGTTCTTAATGGGATGTTTAAAAGCAGGTTGCTGTGTCCCTCTAGATAGTGCTAAAAATTCCTGTGTGTGGTGCTCTTTAACTGGTGGATTTTAACTGGTTACTGAGGGAAAATTAACACTGGACCCCAGACTGTTGCAGGTGTCTGTCCCTTGGGCTGTTTTACGTCATCTAAATGTGAAGTACCCACAGAGTCCTACAGAAGGCTTTAGTAAACACAGTGAGATTTATTACCTGTCTGTGTCAGGTGGATGACTCACTGGATTGCAGTGGTCCTAATGCCTTCAGGACAGGCATTTTAAATACTTCCAGAAATAAACTGCAGTGAATTTGAACCACAAGTGAACAAAGCTGTTGGCTGTATTGCATGCTTTGTGCTCCAGCTGGGTAGGATCTGTCAGCCTGTGCTGCATCCCAAGAAGTGCTGGTTTATGAATCAGCCTCAGAACATCCTGGCAGCAGCAAAGAAATCTAGAAGGTATCTTTTTATTTAACTGTATTGTAAGAAAAGGAGGTTCTTCTTTTGGTTTCGTAATTCTTGTGGGTGAACCCAGGTTTTGTTTTCAGTCTGTCCTTTGCACTCCTGTGAGTTATGGATATGCCTGGTTTTGGAAGGATGGCTCCTGAGAGCTGGGTGCTGGAGTTAAACCCTTGATGTGATGAAACTGGTAATAAATCTGAAGTTGGTGGCATGGTCCTCTTCCACGTATCACACTGAAATAATTATGTTGAGTGTTGTATTGGTTATTTAGCAATGAAAAAGTGCAATTAGCCAACTGCAAGTTGTCGCTGCTTTGGCAAACTTGGCAGTGACTGAGCTGCTCGTATGTCATGGCCACTGTCACCCTTGCAGGCCAGTGTTGTCTTTCCTTGGGCTTTCCCATCTGCCTTCTATTCAGCCTGTGAGCTCTTTAAAGCTTTTTGTGTGTTCTTGTACCATCTCACATGCTGTGAGCCTCCTCTGTGATAAGGGATCCCTGGCATTAGGGAACAGCAATAGTAATCTTTTCTAAGAAGACCTTGTGTGGGGGGGAGGGGGGACTAAAAAGAGCTGTTTTCTTTGATGGAGAGGTATCATAATGCCAGCAGAAAAGCTCTGTGGTTCTTTGATGGAGGTCATGCAAATAATGTAATGATTCCAAGACACGTGTGCCGTATCATTGCCACGTGTCTCATGCAGAGACAGACTTGCAAGGCTGGGTTAACAGATACTTTTAGACAGCTGAAATCCTCCTGCTAGTTTTCTCCAATGGCAAACCTTTTGTGCACACCCACCACAGACCCCTGGCTCCTTGAAACTCGGTGGGAAGTTCCTGATTTTGGAAGCTGGGCTGTGAGGCTGCCAGCTGCGCTCCCTGGGAGCAGGGAAGCAGTTTCCTGGAGCACAGTGTTCACTCATAAGGAAATCTATCAGTATGAGATAGAGTTGATGGACTCTGCTCTGAAATGTGGAGGCAAAAGCAGCAAATGACACTTTCCTCCTGATAGCAGGAGGGTAAATATTGGGTAAATCCCCTTCTGGAAAATGAGAAACTAAAGTGCATCAGGACCTTGCCTTCCCAATGGGGATAAAATGCCTTTCTTAGTTTTCTCTGTACTAGAACAATATTGGAGTATTAAAGCAGTGAGAGAGCCCTGGAGTATGTACCAAGAATTCCAAGTAATCAAGTCGCTGCCAGTGAAATTACTTCTTTGGGGAGGTCTCTGCTACCACGCTTTTTTAATGACTGTGGCAGGATTAATGCATGCAAATGGGCTTTCATCAGGCCAAGCTTGCCAGCAATCACCCTTGAAGCTGCATTCCCTCCAGTGCTTTCAGTCCTCTGCCATGTCCTTTGCACCACTGCGAGAAAATGGGGGGAAATATTCCCAGAGCAGTTTTGCTATTTTCCCTAAACTGTGCTATGTAAAATGTGCATTCCTTGCCAGAATTCACATGTTTTGAAAAGCATCCTGTGCAGCTCTTTGCACATACCCTGTGCCTGGCTCTTCCAGCACTGTTCAGTCAATCCTGGGTTTGGGCCTTGCTTAATCCTCCCCGTGCCTATCTGTGTGTGCTCTGCCCAGAGGATTAGGCAGCATTTAGGGCCAGGATATCCAGCACAGAAACACTGCTCTGGAGCAGGTGCTGTTTGCAAAGGAGCAAAATGTTGGTAAATTGTGTTAGCATTTATTCATATGAGTTGGAGAACACTGGATGGACAGGCAAGGATTTAGAAAATGTGCTCCATTTCCAGTTCTGCCCCTGGTTATTGGGGCTCCTGTTCCTGCTGCTCTTTGCTCCACGTGTCTGCTCTGCATTTATTTCCTCTTGCTCTTCTGCCCCCTGCTCTGAGATATCTCTCTTCTCAGTCATTTATGCAGTTCATAAGGGGGTTACTATAAAGCTTGGCGTGCAGGGGATGCACCTGAATTCCACTCTATGAACTAACCCTGGTAGGTTCAAAGGGAATGAAATAAAATATACTCCCACAAAAAATGCCCGGAGCAGGTGGAACAGAGGAGTTGATGAACAAGCCACATTAAATGTGGGCAAACCCTGGACACAGAGCCTTACAACACCTGCTTTGAGTGACCTGTGGACACCATGGCACTGATCTGCAGCTCTGTGATATGAGGGGAACTGAAGGGTGCTGGGAGGATTTATTGCTGTTCTGCAGGAAGCAGGAATTCGGTCTGCACTGGCTCGCTTTCAGCTGGCTTTAGTGCCCTTCTAAAGTCACATATTACTGCTTCTGTAAAGCCTTCATTAAAGGGTTTCACAGATTTCCCCAACATTAATTCAAGTCAAACCTGTCACTAAATTCCCTGAAAATACATCTTTCATGTGAGCCTGTTCTGCTGTAAACATACTGTCTGAGCCTTCAGATTTCTTTTTAAAATCCTTAATATACCACTGCATATGAGTAGAGGATTAGTCCAGACAGACTAACCCACATTCACAAGGGAGAATTCCTTCCCATGCTGTGATTGTTTTGATTTTGAAAAGGGATAAATCTTGTCTCACTTTGCACATTGTTTCATGGTACAAATGCTCATCCTCTGATAGTGTTGAGTTCAGAAGCACAGTAACATGCCCAGGTCAAACCCCTTGGCTGTAGGAAGAACTTTAGAATACTTTCTACTGCCTAGAACAGCATCACCTTTTGTTATCAGTGATTCAGCTTGTGTGATGTTGGTGCTCTGATGGGTATGCCAAGAGGTAGGAATTGATGTGGGGAGTTTAATTGGAAATATTGCTCTTCCAGCCATGAGCCAACAGAGCTCTGTGCTTAGGGGAGCCCTACAGCCCACTTGCCATCTTTTAGATGGATTCAAACCCAAGTATCCTGAGCTACTTGTGTCCTTTTTACAAGGCAAAGCATCAGCCTGGGTCTCCTGGCCCTGCCCCAGCCCAAATGACTCTGTGACTCTCCCAAACACTTGACTCCCTCTGTGGAATCTGTCCCATCAGGTGGGGTCTGGGGCTTGAAAGCAAATCCACGTGTCCTGCTGGTGTCCCTGAGGGGCTCCTGCAGCCTGACCTGGAATAGCTGCTCTCAGTAGTGGATGGAAAGGCAGCTGGAGGATGTGCACGTGGGGAAGGCGTGAGGGAGGGGGGGATGTGTGCTGGAGTCTGCTGGTGGCTGCTGCTGCCCAGGAGAGAAGCAGGAGGGCTCCTGGGGCAGCTCTCAGGGCTCTGAGATAGAGCTCTGGCTCTTCACGCTTGGGTGATGGAAAACTAAATTAGTTGTTTATAAATAAACTGCCCTGACATTCACAGCAGAAAGGTATCTGACTTATCAAGAGAAAATCATAGCAGAAATATAAAAAATGGGAAAAGCAGAACGGCTGCCAACTCTGGCTCCTGTTCTGCTCCTGGTTTAGTCTCCTCACTCCCTCCTCCTCACGTGTGCTGGTTTCCTTGGAGACGCTGCTCCTTAGTTTCCCTCTCTAATACTGACGCTGTTTGACATTAACATTTCAAAAAGGCATTTCCACCCTAACGTGACAAACTGGGAGCAGCTTTTGGAGGCAGATCCTTGTCATAAGGCATCCCAATCTAGCATCTGATGGTTCAGCCCAGGCTGTGGATGGGTCAGTCTCGTCCCAGATCTGCAGCAGATGCTCTGTGTGGGCAATGAAGCTGTGCCCTAGTTTCTCCATCTGTTAATGGCAGCAATAATTGCTACACAAGTGGAGTGTTGGGTTGATTTAATTAATATTTATGAAGGAACATGAGATCCTTTCATGGGTGGTGCTGTAGAGAAATTGTTAATTATGAATGATTATATATTTGTGTCTCTTCCTGAATGCATAGAAGACCTGGACATATTGTTTAAGCACCCACATTTCACACTCCTTCAGTACTGAAGCTGATTGGGTACATGGTATAGCTCTTCATTATCTAAAAATACACTGAATTTAATTGCTATTGACTTCAGATGAGCAAAGAATATAGGCTAAGCATCCAGCTCTATTTTTAGTAATTGTATCTCCTAAATCATCAATATCTTTTTGTAACTTCATTAGGCAATATTTTTCATGTTCTGTTTTTAGCTCGGCCGCTTCTTTTATGCAAAATAAATGTGCCAGTTCTAGGGCTAAACCTTCCAAGAAAGGGGAGAGGAGGCAAGGATTGGGCACATCCACCTTTGCCTTCTTCAAATGACAAAACCAGAGCCCCAGAGTACTGAGGGATTCATGGGAGTTGCCTCAGGTTTACTGCTGGAAACTGGGCATGCATGAAACCAATGTAATAAGCACAAAAGGTGTATTAAAAAAAATTCGTGAGTAGCAGCAGCTGATTTAATGTCTGCACGTGCCCTGTGTGTTAGGTATGACTACTGTGCCTCTTACCCTCTCCAATAACCAAAAATGGACTGAATAGTGCTTTTAACAGGTGATTTCTTTCCCATTCTGTGCATGTCCTTCATTTCTCAGGAGCATATTAAGCACAGACTTGGCATAAATCACACACACTTGTTTTCTCAAGAAGGAGAAACCCTCTTGTTTTCCTTCCAAGAGAAGAGCAGAGGGCAGCAGGCTTGGCTTGCTGGAGGACACACTTTTCACCTGTCCTGAGCCTGAAGGACACGTCCCTGAGCAGAGAGAAAGGTTCTGTCCAAATTTCAGCTGTACCCCACAGGGAGCAGTGCAGGGCTGCGCTTTGCTCTCTGCAGGGCTCAGGGTAACACCTCCTTGGAATCATTTCTCATCAGCCACCAGCAGCTCTGCAATTTCCAGCCCTCCAGGCAAAGCACACAGGTCACCACGGCAGAGAAAGGTGTGAACTCAGAGACACTGGAGGGGAAGAAAAGCATTTTACCGAGATGGGAATAGTATTTTATCACATTTCAAGGCATTGGTTTTAGACCAGGTTTGCAGTGGAACCAGGGTGGTTTGATAATGGGTGGGTGGTTTTATTACTAGCAAAACCTCTGCTTCTGACATGATTGCACCAGCAAAAAGTAATTCGACAATAAGCCTTATTTTCCTTGCTGAAACAATGTGTACTAACTTGGCAGATAATCTCGTTAATTAATTGAAGCTCTATTTACAGTTGATGGAGAGAGACAGCTTGTAGGGACACGCCATCAAGTCTTTTCTAGCGCAGACAAGGCTCTGTAAAGCTGCATTTTTATTTATATACATATGCTGAAATGAAAATCGGGGCATCGCTTGGAAAGCCAAGAGTTCTGTCCCTGGGGAACTGAATAGAAGGCAAATCTTTGGCATCAGGAGGCTCCGTGTTTGTTTTGGGAAGGAGAGCTGGCAGAGATCCCAACGCTAACTCTGAACATCTGAGGAAAAGGCTGGCTGGAAAGAATTATGTCGTGACGCAGACAGGGGAAAGCCAGGAAATTTGAAGCCAGGACAGAGACTCCAACGTTAACTCATTCTGGAAGGGAAAAAAATAATTGTGAAGTATTAACACCACGTCCTTGGGACATGCATTTACAAATCGTGGTGGTGTTTGAGCTCCTTGGGAGGATAGAGGTTTTCACCAGTCTGTGATGGCAGAGGATGGAGAACTGCTCGGTCACGGGGGAGTGTTAAGCCATGACTGGAGGAGAAGATATGGCTCATCACTGTCAAATCTGTGTGCTTTTGCAACTGTGTTGGCAGGGTTATTTGGCTTGGGAGGGGACATGCTGCTCCCTCGTTATTGCCTCAAGACAGCTGAAGGGACAAAGGACCCTTTTTCTTTCCCTCCAATCAATTCTGTCCTGCCAGCAGACCCCAGGGCTTCCCTCCTTTTGTGATTTTGTGTTCTCAGTGTTACAAAAGTCCATTTGCTTTTGGGGGCGACAGCGAAACTGCCATTAGGGCCATGTATTATGGGGCTGGTTAATGGGAAAGTGTTTTGCAGATGGACTGGCCTCTCCTCCCCTTTTGCAGACAGAAAACGCTTTGCCTGCTTCATCTGCTGAGGGTGAATGCGTGGGTTTATTTCTTTGCCTGTTTTCTCCTGGTGTGCAGTGAAAGACAGGATGCCCCAGCCTGGGGTAGAGCTCCCCAGAGGAGAAGGCAGTTTTGTTTGAGGCAAGAAGGAAAAGCAAGGTTCCAGCTCTGGCAGGGGAAGGCGGGTGAATGTTGCCTGTTAAAGCTTCCCCACAGGTGACCCAAGCCTGGCCCGTGGGGCAGAGCTTCAAAGCACGGTCACGCTGTAGGGCTGCCTTTTCCTGTTTTGTTTAACAGGTGCTTGAAAGGACATGGGTTGTGGCCATGGTTATTCTGTGCCCTGTCTGCTGGGAAGCGCTCAGGGTAACCTGGAGTCACAGATGTTGCAGAAGCCAGATCATTTCCATGTTTTTTTAGGGCAGAAGTCAAGGCATACTTAGATGAAAAGGATGAAGGCGAATGGCTTAAGCCCAGGCTGTGCTCTCATCACACAAGAGTGAGCACCTCCCTTTGTTTCTACTTGTAGCAAAGGCTTACCTGGGCTGGAGCAGGGCCAGCCTTTTTCTATTCCTTGTTCCCAGGCAGGTGTACAGCAGCACTCTCACCTGTCTTTACCCTTGGATCTATGGGTACTTCCCATCTTGTGTAGACAGAGGGAGTGAAAGCTGGATCTTAGCAGCCCCCTGCCCATCTTCAGAGGCCAGTTGCCACAGGATGAGCATGAGGACCTTGTGAATGACACCACGGCCTGTCCTGAGCAGGGCCAGGTGAGAAATGTGCTCTGAGCTGGAGCAGTGTGTTCAGTGCTGGGGGCATGGGCAGCTCCCTCTCACTGCACCCTGTTAGCACTAGGCTCAAGAGCATCCTCCCGGGCCAGCAGCATTTTGCTACTCTCATTTGATTTAAGTGCTACCCCAGATTAGCTCTGCTCCTACAGGCATCTGTCTTAAAAGATAAACCTCTGACGGGCAGATCTGTCGCCTCAAACTCGCAGAATAACCCGCCAGAAGGCAGCGAGGGCTCAGATAAGCTCTGAGTTCAAAGGGGCACTTTGGGCTTTGAACTTGCAGTGTGTCTGATCAGGACTTTAACCTGGGATGGGGACAGCAAGTGCCTGAGATGACCGGAGCAGGACAAGGCTTCGGAGAGAGAACTGGGTTTGTAGGTACAGCCCTGGCACAGCACAGGCTCCTGCATGTGGTGAAGGCAGAAAGTGCCTTCATGTTTTGCCATGGATTTAAAAAATTGAAACCATCATAGTGCATAACTCCCGATAAAAAGATAATGTGGAATAAGAAGCAACTATATCAGCTTCTTTGGTTGTTATACCCATATTAATGTATAATGCATACACACCTACACAGGCAGAGACATGTCTTTGTGCACATAATTACAGGCTGTTGCATAAAGATTGCAAATGCTTCCATTTTAACCCTGTATTACAGTATCTTAAATTCACAGAAGTCACCCCAGCTTGATTCTCATTCTTCACCTCACCTTGGATCACCCTGTCCTCTTCTCCAGAAGCTCAAGGGACAGGGCAGATGATTTGACAGTCAACTGCATAAAGCAACTACTGGCCCAAGCATCAGCATTATAAAAAGCATGTTCTGGGATACAGGTGCAGCACATCACGTGCACTTGGTGTCTCCCCACAAATCACTGGTCTTTCCATGCTGCACTTTTGGGATTTCCAGGGGCCAGATTCTGTTGCTCGAGACTCAGGCGTGACCCTGGCCCAGGTCTGTGCTCTGCTCTCCCTTTCCCTGCTGCAAGCAGGAGTTTACTCGAGGTAATTCAACAGGATTTCAGTGGAAATACCCAGGGGTGAAGTAAGTGCAAGTGCACTGCAGGAGAGGGGCACAAATTTGCATGGATACAACCACGATTACCATTTGGCTGACACACTTCAGAGCCCGTGTCTGGCCCTGGATGTGCTTCCCCGAGTTTTCTGCCATCCCTCCCTGTTCTCAGGTCTAGCCACTCTCTGACTGTTGGTTTTCACACCCTCTTTGTTTTTCTTCGTACAACAACATGACCACTAATTGCTCCAGTTAATTAACCGTTAAAAGACAGTGGCTTGGTCCTCAGATCCAAGCCATGGATTTGAGGAAAGCTTTCCTGGGAGACAAAGGCAGTTACAGGTGTGAATATCCTGAACCCACGGCATCAGAGCTGCATCCTGGACAGGCAGTACCTCACTTTCTTTCCCCTTCGAGGCCCTTTGAGCAGTGGTTTTTCTTAGTCGAAAATCAGGATGGCTGGTAGCGGACAGATGGCGTTTTTCAAGTGGAGATGGGATGAGTGAAATCAAAGATCTGTTTCAATCTGAACTGAAATAATATGTCTAATCAGACTGTCTTCCCCTGGCATCTGTCCATGGAAATACAAACCACAAAGTGGCAAGCAAGGGCTCTGGATTTAACACTCGAGTCCCTCCCTAGAGACTGAGTGTCCTGTCCAGCACAGATCTCACTGGGTTCCCAGGGCTGTCTGGCTTTGTTTGATGTTTGCTGCAATAGCAAAAATTACTTCTTTGTTTCTTTTTCATTTTAGTATCTGCCTAAAGCATCTCATTCTCTGAGTAAGTTTGCACCTTCTGGAGTCCTGATGCACCCCCACAGAACCTCCCATCCAGAGGGGATCAGTAATGCTGCTGATGCAGCAGCTCTGGCTGCTCCCTACCCAGTCAGGAGCAGCTGCTGGTAACCGGACCCTTGTTTTTGTCAGCCCAAGATCTCATTCCAGGTAGACCTGTACACAAGCTATAAATCATCAAGTCTTTTCTTCCACTAACTTTTGCATATAAGGTAATAGCAGTCCTACTTTCTTTTGACAGCGCAGTAATTTATCACTTGGCAGTGTTTTAATGAAAACCCTGCCGTTCTTCTCCCTGGAATTCGAGAATCAACATTGCAAAGAAGTCCTTCCTTGACCTTTCCCTGTTGGCCACTCTTGGAAATTAGAGTGTCTTCATTTTAATGAGCTCAGAGGATTGGGGAGTTGCAAGAAAAGGAAAATCGACTTCAAAAATACCTAACCTTCTCCTGCGAGTGTGTCAGGACATGTTTTTAGATATGGAGCTCTGAACCTGAACAGGCTTGTTCTCTCCTTATTTTGTGGCTTCAGGAGCTCAGCTCTTTCTTGGCTCCAGCCTGTGGTTTATGATGCAAGGCCGTGTTTACTTTGCATGAGCTTTGTTGCAAAATATAGCCCAGATCTTCAGCTGGTGTAAATCACCCCTATGCTCCCCTGTCCATCACTCTGTCCACAGAGATGTCTGTGATATGTGAACACCTTTGAAAGGCTCCCAGGAGCTCTGGCTAACCCTAACCATAACCATAACCCTAACCTCAACCCTAACCCTAACCTAACCCTAGCCCTAACCTAACCCTAGCCCTAACCCTAAACTCTAACCCCTAACCCTAACCCTAAGCCTAACCCTGGCTGTGGAAACATTCCCTCTCCATTTTACCAACCTGAGTGCCTGATTAGAAATCCAGTCTGCTCTCACGGCCCAGGGAGAGGGATGGGTACCTCCAGAGGGAATTCAGATCTGAGGTGGATTTACTTTCCTCTGAGATGACAAGGCACTTCATTTGGGTTCAGTTGAGGATAACACAGGTTTGGTCTCTATTGTACATTTGGGGTTTCTGGTCCTTGATGTGCTGTGAGCACAGGTGTGTGGAAAATCCACTGCAGCTCCGTGTTTCAGAACATGTTTTGTGTGTGAACTATACATTAGAATTTGTGTAGGTTTGGAACTTGTGTAAATAATAGTCTTCTGCGGTACTACACACGTGCTATCTTGCACACATATTTATTTAGTAGTAAGAGGGAAAGCTTGGAAGAGAACCATGTTTGCACAGGGCTGGAATGGCAGAGGTTTCCTTTTCATGCCAGTGTTCAGCACATAATGGAAGTTGATATAGAATGGAAAATCTCGAGGAAAGGTAATTTATTCTATCAGTATAATGGAAAATCTGTAGGAAAGGTAATTTCTTCTATCAATGTCAATGCCCATACAAATCCACTGTGGCTCTATATTTATATTTGCAGAGTTTATTTGCACAAATAGTGGTGAAGGGAACAAAAAAAAAAATAAACCATGGTGAACGTAAAATGAACCAGACTGGAATATGGGAGGAGTGTCAGCAAATCTGTCCTTGCTGCCATTTCAGTGAATTTATCCAACATTAGTGGATATTCCCTGAGTATTCCCAAACTGTGGGTGAATAGTTTGGCTAAAAGGACAGCCAAGGAGGAAAAGACAGTAATTATTGGTTGTGAAACCAAGGCAAGATCAGAAGCAGACATATATGAATGTGTCCCGTCCAGGGAGCTGGGTGGTATTTTTCTAAGTGGATTGGTCAGTGGAGACCAGCTTTGCCATTACAAAATGAGAAAAGCAGCTGTAGTTTTCACAGTCAGGTGGCTGAGCGTGGCCACCCCTGAGCAGGGAGATGGTGTCACGCTCACCTGGCTGTGGCACGGTACCAATCGACGTGCCTGGTCTCCCCAGGGATTTTACAGCCGTGGAGCCGAGGCACATTCATTATCCTGCAGTCAAAACAAACCCTTCTCCTGCGCTGAGGACAAAGCTGCTGCTCGGAGCTGGACTCGGGAGCTAGAATGACAGGGCTGTGTGAGGTCAGGGCTGAGGTGAGCTGGCAGAGCTGGCTGGGGCAGGCATGGAGTGGCTGCTGCATTCCCATGTGCTCACCTCAGGCTGCATCCCCTGCTATCATGTCCATTTTTGACAACAAAAGATGAGCAGCTTTGCCACCTCCTGTGTGTGAACGTTGACAGAAGGATGGGCACCATTCCAGTCACCTCTGAGCTGGGAACTCTCAAAAATCACCAGTGGGCACAGACATACCACAGCCCATGCTGTGACCAGCCTTTTCTCAGCAGCATGGTATGGGGAGGTCAGGGTGGGAAATCCTGTGGGGGCCCATCCCCACAGAGCTCCAAACTCAGTGCAAGATGACTGGGATGCAATCCCTCATCCCTCAGGGGCTGATCCATCCTTCACAGGTGCTGGGACTGAAATGGGGACGAGCAGAACTCAGGTCTTCATAATGCTCTTCTCCATCCTTTCCTCCATCAAACCCTCTTTGCAGAGAGTAAATTGTGACCAAAACAGCTACTCTTAATTGCTTGGATTGTGTTTTTACATTTCAGTATTAAAAACAGGACGTGGGATGTAAAGCTGTGCAGCCAAAGAGCTGGAATAAAGGTCCAGAGAGCAGACCTGGCTGCCACCATCTGCACTGGAGTCACAGCTCCCAAAACAGGCTGAGGATGTGCCCTCCAAGCCGAGCAGAATGGCTGGTTCATTCCTGCCAGGGCCATGTTTAGTGTAGGACTGCAAAGTTTAATGGAAAGCCAACCTTTTTGGCAGCTTCTTATTGCAAGGACAGGAGGGAGTTCGTGTGAACTGGATTTGTGAAGGCAGTTGTGCAAATATTTGTTCTCTGCTCCTTAGCAGCAGAGGGATGAGTACAAACAACATCTCCATTTAAGGTCCCACTCACTTGTTACAAAAGACTTGCTCCAGTTTTGGTCTTGTTCTGGACCTCCAGCTCGGTTTGCAGGTTGTGTAATGTGCAGCTGAACAGAGGCAGGAGTTGTGACAGTGATGCAGCCAGGATGGAAATCCTCCTGCACAGGGAAGAGCTTTGATCTGGGCAGTGGCTGTGAAAAGGGCATGTTTAGGATCCCCAGTCACCAGTACAGTTCCATCTACACCTCAGGTTATCACCTGCTCCCCACGGACAAGGGATCTAGCCAGGAACATCCGAGCAGGTGGTTCTTCACTCAGTGAGGCCTGGATGCTCCAGGCAGCTCTCTCCTGTGGGCGCTGTATCAGGAGATACTGTTCTTACTCTAGGGGGAAAAAAATTCTGAACATAAAAAAATTAACAGCAAAACTTCAGCAAGTGGATTCGGAGCACAGGTTAGATTAGGGCTGCTCTGTAAATGACCCAGGATCAGATCAGATTATGGAGACTGCAGTTTATAAGGCCTCTCCCTCCCAGCTGGAATTAAGCCCTAGGCCACACATTGAAAAATGAAATATTGAATAGCTGCTCCAAAAGTGGACATAGACTACCCGGTGTGTGATTTTTCCCACAGGAAAAATGTTGTTTGATTATGGCATTAAATACTGTCCAATATTAGACATATACAGAAAGGTTCCCTAATGTTAAGGCCTTTGATTTTGCAACTTCAGTACTAGTCTTTTATGCTGTAGGTAGAGAGATTTTGTGCTTAGAAGTGTTTATTTTTAAACCACCCCTGGTGAAGTGGAGAACAGGTCTCTGCTGTACCCATAGGGAAACTGTAAGAAAAATATCAGTTTGAACAAACTATCTTGGATGATTCCAAAACCAAAACGATTTAGCCTTAAATTTCCTTTAGTGATTTCATATAGGACTTTTATCATTACAGTAATTCAATATTAATATTTTTAAACTGAAGTGCAGGGAAATTTCTGGCAGTTGGTTTTGGTAGGTTCCCTATTAATGTCTACTTAACTGGAAACAGAAAGAGCCAAGCACACATTTAATTATGGAGATGTCTGCATGACAGCATAAAATCTCAAATGAAAAAGAAACTCTCTTTTAATATGAATAATCAGGAGACTTAAAAGTACCAGTCTTCTTTAAATAGCAATATATCGATGACTAAAAAGCAGCACTTATGTCTAGTGCACTAGACAGCATGGAGTTTAACAAGCATTTATTTTAACCTTCTATGCTGCAGGAATGCAAGCGGAGCATCCCTCAGTTTGTGTGGGATTAATGACACCATCCAAAGGTTGGGCCCCTGCACTCCAAAACTCGGGAACAAAAGGAGAGATGAGCTGCTCCAGAGTATCACCTCTCCTCTCCTGAGGGGCATCTTTCCTCAAAGGAGATGCCCTCCTTTTTGTCTTGAAGGTGGGCACTAAAGAACTTTTAAATGGTTAATGCTAGTGACAATTTACCCAATATAGCCCTGCTGCCAAAACATGGGAATTCGGATTTCCACTTGCCTTTATAAATTTCTGATCAAAAGTTTGTGATTTTTGACTGAAGCCTCCACGGAGGTTTCTCCGGTGCCAGGTTGTGGATAGCTCTGGGGTTCTTTTCTTCAGTTCAAGCAGACTGCTATTACCAGCCTCCAGTGAAGCTCTGAGGAGTTGGAAGCGGTTCAGAAACCACCGTTCCTATTTACATCAGATGCGAGGCTGCCCGAAATGAGCCGTGGGCAGTCGATAAGGGCAGCGCAGGGCACAGCTGCCAGCGGGGTCAGCCGAGGGCAGGGCAGATGCCACGGCGGTGCTTGGCTGTGACACAGGCGGGGTGAGCACCCCGTGTCACTCTCACACCGGGGCTGCACCTCGCCCTGTAATTTGTAAAACTGATCCTGCTAAAACCGAGCAGAAAGGGGCAGAGCGGCGTGACCTCAGCCGGGAGGAATGGTCGGAGAGCAGCGCAGGAATTCCTGGGCTCTGATCCGCTGCCAGCGCCGCGTCCCCGCCACAGGGGGAAGCTACTGAGGAAACAGATTTGGAAAGCGTGGCCCCTCTCCAAGGCTCCGGGTTCCGTTCCCAAAAATGTGGCCTTGCAATTTTTGCACACGAGCTACAGATAAGAAGGCTGTAATGTCCAGTGCTGCAGGACAAGGTTAAGTCCCTGTGAGGGTTCCTGCTCCCCTCTGGATAACCAGAAGCAGCTCAGAAGTGACGGGGAAGGAGCAGTTTCTGGAAAGCCACGCTCTGTATGCACAAACATCTCCATTTCAGCTCTTTCTCAGGGGCATTGCCTGTTTATTTATTGATTTTGTTCCACCTGCTTCTCCCTGCAAATATTGCTAGTGAGCCTCAAAACCCAGGAATCTGGAGGATGGGAATTTTCTGCCTGAAGTTCTAATCTTGAGAAACAGGTTGAGAGACTCATGTGCCCCTCTGGATTGTTGTTTGTCCACTCAGTGTGCAACTGGCTCCCAGAAACCTATTAGGGGCTTTTTTTTCCCCTTCAGGGCTTCCATCAATTATGTGACGGGTCAGAGTCTCATTTGTGTGAGCCCAGTCACACAGTTACATCACTGGAATTCTGTAGACTTTTATCCACCACAGCAGAAAGAGAAGCCAGGTCAGGGTCTGTCTGAAAACTTATCCCTTCCATCAAAGATAACACAATTTATTACTCTAAGTCAAGGACAGACAGAGAATTCAGTGGATGGTGGATGCAAGGCCTCACAAAGGTTGCCAATAGCAGTAACATTAGTTTTGCAATCACTCTGTTTAGAGCAGAGTAGGCAAATTTGCACTGGAATCAAACTTCTTGATGCCCTTCTCTCTCTTGCAAGTCCTCTGACCTCTCAGCAACTTGGCCTGACCACTAGTGATTAAATGTTACATCCCAAGAATTTCCTGTCAGCCATAAGGGATGTGGTGAAACAGAACTCCCTTTACTCTTTGTAACATACCCCAAACAAGAGAAAGAACATTTGAAGTTTTGTCCTTGAACACCAGAAGTTATTTCTGCAGAAACAGTGAAGAAAACCCAGTCTGTAAACATATCAGGGGAACTGCAAGTTAGATGATCACTTGGATCTTCCTATCCCTGAGAGTCCCTCCACTCCCTCTTCTCAAGGCTAACAAGCATTATTCAGATTGGGAAACATGGTAGGGACAGCGTGCCTGATGTTTGTTGGGCTTAAAGAACATGTTTATTTTGCTTCTGAATTATATTTGTAAATATTTATGAGCCAGAGGGAAAAAAATGGATTCATATTTTATTAAGTCCGTTTACAAAACCTAGAAGAGCTGAGACAATGCTGTGCATCACAGATGCTTTCTCCCTTTCCAAATGTATTTAAGGAACCTCTGAAAAATAAAACCAGCAGGCTGTCAGCAAGCTGCTTTGGGAGGAGGCTGGCAGGAAGGGCAAAGGGAGTTCACAGGCTGCTGGGCTCCTCACAGCCCCTGCCGGCCAGGCTGAGCTCCCACGCAGCCAGTGCTTCATGACCCTCACGGGGCACTCAGGCCCCTCTTCAGTGTTGCTGCCTTACATTCATCTTGATCTTCCTCTCCTGTATTTGTGGGGGTTTTTTCCAAACTATTGAGAAAAATACCACTTTAACCTATGACACAATCAAAAAAAGTAAGACAATTCAAGCAAACTTACCTTCAAAACCTCAAAATGAGACACTGCCCCATCAGAGTAAAATTTCAACTATTTAAGCACTGACAAGAAACCCATTTGTTTTCTTTTGCTAAATATGTTTAAAATCTCTAAGCAGTTCCAAATGGGAATGTAGAAATCATTTCCTCTCAGATGACAAATGACAGGCTAAATTCCACCCACTCTGTTCACTTTGGCCTGACCTGGAGCTGATAGGAAACAATGAGCGTCTTTCCGTTAACTTAAATGGATTTTGTGTCAGCCCCATTAAGTAACAGCTTATTTCCCTTCATTGATTGTGATGTCAAAGATGAGGTATTAAGAGTGATTATGGATGGCAGACACGTTCACAGAGAAAAAAACTCCAATGGTGGGAAGAAGAAAGGAAGGGAAAGGTTTGTGCATGTCAATATTATAAACACTGATTAAAGGTGGTCCACTGTGGAAAGGGATTTAAACATGGAACTGCTTCATTCTGGCTTTGGTATAAGTGTGAACATTTTTCATTTACCTTTGAAAAGGCAAAATTTTGGGGGTACATGAAATATTGGGGCCAAGGTGAAATAATTCAGTTCTGCACAGGTAACAGGTTGCTAAAAAGATCTTCAAAAGCCTCCACTTCTGGACGCCCAAATCCAGCATCTGTGAGAGGGCAATAATGGTCTTTTTTTTCCCCCAAGACTGAGGTGCAGCTGGTGATGGTTTTCTTTGCAGGCCACAGTGATGAGACCCCATCAATGCAACTGGAGGATGGGGTGGAAGACTTGGTCCCTTAGGATCTACTCAGACTGAGTATCTACTGTTATAGTACAATCAGAGTAATTCTTTATTCTCTGTTGTAGACTTCCTAAAGGCATCTACAACACAGAGTCTCATGACTCTTATCCTTTGGGTTTAAGAGTCTAAACTGTGATTTTTAAGGTGCTTTTCATGGAATGGTCCAAACTGAACCTGAAGGCAATGACAGCTGCTTAGTTCCTGAGTCAGGTTGTCCTGATTTGGCCTTTTGTATAAAATTCTCTTTATGAGTGAATTTTACCTTTACATTGCCCTTTAATAACCCCCTCCTTGCCTGTTAGCCAAAATTACATACTGATTCCTGCTGGAGAAACTGATTCATGTTCCAAGGGCTATGGGCCACCATCTTTTTATGGTGCAATTACTAAAAGCCAAACTCCCCTGACACTTTATATTTCTAAAGAAGCCTTGAAATCTGGCACCTTTATGACTAAAGCTTCCCAAAGGAAAAGCTACATAATCAATATCTGAAAGCAAGATACTTCTGTATTTTTTGAAGTAAAAGTTCTCTTCAGTCATCAACAGACTTGATTCATCTGATGACTCAGAGTTTGTGCAGCTGGTCCAAGGCCATTTCAGAGATTGAAAAGTGCTGCTTTTCTCTCCCTCTCTAAAGACATGATCTTTTCTCAGTTACAATGAAGCACCTCCTGCCCTTGTGTCAGCTTCTTCATCTAAGGAGAAGGTTATACTCAGAACATGCAACCAGGAGGAATTTGATTGAAAAGATGGATTAATATCAAATTTGATCTTCTTTGGGTTTCCTAATATGCATTTTGAAATCTATGTCCTTTTGTTTATTACTGGAAATGCAATATATGGCAGACCAACTGTTTGATTCGGAGACCAATTGACTACAACATAATGTTTCTCCATTATTTTCCTGCAATTAAACTTCATTAGTCACATAAATAGTCATAGTATAATTTCATGTCTGTCTCTTGTTTAGGAGCTTAAAGTTCATTGATTTGAAGTCCCTAAATCAGATACATTCTCTCTACATTTTGCTTTAAGTTTTCTAAAAAATCAGAGCTTACATTTTCTGCACACATTTAGATTCTATTTTATTATGAAATTCCGGCCTCACACCAAATTTTAAAATTCAGCCATTGCTCTCAAAGCAGTTCAATGGCTCGGTTCACAGGTAATTTAAATAGTCAATTTTAAAACATAAAGTTTTCCCATTAATTACTGTCATACTAACAATTCCTATTGACTTGAAGTACTTTGGTGTTATTCCCCAAGGTAAGTGTTTATTATCCCCACAAAATCTTGTGGCTTTGTGGCCATGAAAAATACACTTTCCTCAGAAATACTGACAAAAGAGAAACCTTCAGCAGAATCTGACATTTCATTATCTAGCCTAATGTAATCTAATACAAGGCCCATTCCTCTAAACCCCCTTGTTTTACTTGCAGGAAGTCTTTCTATTATATTAGTAGCAATGCTATAATCCCATTTCAGGTTTAATGTTGGCACAAGAACTGGGACAGCAGGTAAATATTTATGTTTCAACATTTCGACTGCAAGTGGCTGTCTATGCCAAGGAGCCAGCCCTTCTTAGATACCTGTGTCACCCTGGAAAAGTTGTCCAGGCCAGAACTAATTCCATTAGTGTTTGGAAAGCTATTTATAAGCCTGCCTTCAGCGGGATGACCTTATTAATTAGACTGGGAGAAGGCTGAGGGAGGGAGAGGCACTCGTTTCACAAGACCATTGACATGCATTTCAGTAAGCGATGCTTTTCCTTCACACTCTGCTCAAAATGACTGTCAAATCAAGCAGAAATCTGGGTCAGTCTGCAGCAAGAAAAAAGCCAACAGGTTCCTTATCCTGCTTCGGACTCAGAGTGTAACTTTTCACAGGGTAGTTCTGCTGCCACATCTCTTCAGATGTGCTAACAAAGTCCAAACCCTTTGTTCTCTAATTCCAAGGAAGGGAAAGAGCTTTACCACTAAAGCTTCTAAACCAAACCTTAACTGACCCATCACCTTCCTCCTTTATCATGCACACCCCTAAGACAGGAAGGCTGGATCCTCTTACTCTGTTTGTTATGGAGTCAAAAGCAAGCAGAAGGATATTTCTCTCCACCCTCATTTACCAGAAATGCTTGATTTACTCCCCGGTGTAGAGTGGGAGTGGAGAGGAGTTTCACCTGTCAGACTCGTTTCCTTTGCCTCATTAAGGCTCTGTGCTGCTCAGTCCCCGCATTAAATTGGCCAAGAGCTCCCTGTGTGCTGTCCTGCTGCCTCCAGAGCTAGCCTGTCACCACTGGCAACTCCAAAAAGTAAGTACCTGGGAATGTTAGCAATGTCTTGTCACGAACACATCCGTTTTGGCAGCTGGGGAGCTCCTTCTCTGTTATCTGTTTAACAAATCAGAAGACTTGTTATTGTGCAGGCTTGTAATAAGAACTCGTCTGTGCCAAAGGGCCAGAAGAAACTCAGCTTTTGTGTGAGATGTTTACATTTATTAAGATAACCTCCTGAGAGGATTTCATTCACCGCTTGACATCTCATGGGGCAATTAAAGTTTCATCTTGGGTGGGGAAGAGGAAGCTTTTGGCAAGTCCTTGATATTCGTTTGATGGATTTCTGCAACCCAAGACAATTTTGCAATGCAGTGAAAACTCCAGACCCCACTTCTGTGTCTCTCTTTGCATAACCCTCTAAAGGCATTTGATGTCTGACTCGGAAATTATGTCTATGTGTGACAATTTAATGCTCATAGATAGTCCAGGAGTACGAATTTCTCCCTCCTTAGGCAAGCAAACAGTGCTTGTGAAGGGCCAGCAGGAGATTCCACACGGGCAAAATTTGACCTAGAAATAATAAGGGCAAACCACACAGCTCATGTGCTCCTGACTGTCAAGAATTGCAATTAGTAATGGATTTGCTATGTGAACACCTCTTATTAGGTGCCAAATGGGAGTTGGTTGGGTATCAAACTGAGATTGCCTGGTTCATTTTGGGCAACCCATTTTACAAATACCTCACAGCCTTGATCAGAACTAAATTCTCTTTCCCAGTGAAAAAAATAACAGGTTAAATGTCCTATTAATGAGCCCTTGGCTGTTCATTTTCAATACATTGCTCCTTCCAAGCACACTACCTGATTGTGCTCCACAGCAGGGACAGATTCAAGTAAGAAAAGTTCTTCCATATTCTTGTAGCTCTGACTCATCTATTAAAATTCTAGCTGAGTGCACCAGGACATATTTCTAGTCTTATGAACATTTTTAATCAAATGGACTTTGGGTATTAGAAGGCTCTTTTCTTTTATACTTTGTGAGTAATCAAACTAATAAGGTTTTTGCTTCTTTAATTTTGTATGCCTAATGCCAATTTTTAGGAATTAGATTTAATGGTTCTGTGGTCCATAATAAGGGGTTTATTTTGTTGTGATTTTTTTTTTTTAAGGCATTCTGATTCAATAGATCATCAAAAGCAATTACAGAGATGAGTCCAACAAGAGTCACAGGTACTAAAAATATGTTTTTGGACAGGACTGCTCTAACAGTATGTGTGCTGAGCAGTTCAGTGCTCTCCCTAAGAGACACAGAAATCCAGTTCAAAATCTTCCAGTTTCATCACCACTGTCAAGATGGTTGGGGGTCTTCTTAACCTGGTTCCACACAGTCAGGTTTCATGATATGAGTGTTCTTATTTTCATTCAAAGTAAAAAAAGTTTGAAGCAGTGATTTTTTAAAATTTTTCTTAACTTGAATAGTATCTTTAATCTGTACATCTTTGATGGAACAGGAAGTTACATCAGTTTGAGATCTGTGATCGCAGAACAAAGGTGGAAAAACAGGCTTTGAAAACTGTGAGGAGAAAAACTCTGTGATGCGTTTGCTGGTAGCGTCTAGATCAAATGTCCAAGACAGCATGGAAGGAAATGAAAATGGGAATAGCTTGGGAAGAGACAGAAGAAAGAGTCAAAGAGGAGCAGGGGGAATGAGAGAAGATGGAGACAAGATCCAATGACTCCGTGTGCCCCTTTGAAGGTGTCGGCACATTCATTTTACAGGAGTCAGTCCAGGTTTTTATCAGAACCTCAAAGCAGCAGCTTTCTAGTCATGGTGTCCACAGTGTCACAAGCTCCTGAATGTTTTTACAGCCTGAAAGTTCTACCCCAAAATAAAGCCAGGATATTGGGATACTGCTGATGCTTCAGCTGTTCAGATGTAGCTGCGTGTGCAGGTCTGGGCTTTTCAGTGGCGTCCTCAAACTTGGCTCCTTTCGGATTCACAGATAACATAAGCAATGTGAAACCTTATTACCTGTGACACTGTTAAATCAGATGACAGATTGTACCAACTTATTAACAGTGATACCTCAGAGATTAATAGATGTATTTCTCAGGGAACCAGCTCAGTTCTGCATTTCAAGAGCTCTCCTTTCCAGCAACAAGCTCTACCTTCCCCCTTGAGCAAAGCTGAGCAAGTGCCTGCCTTCTGGCCCAGCCCCATCTGTCCTTGCAGCAAGCCCCTGTTGGAGACAATCAAAATCTGCAATTTCTACCAGAAGAGCTTATTCCATCCTAGAACTACAGAAACTGAGGGGCAGTTCTTGCCATGGCAGTTTACTAAACTGTTACCACCGAATCCTTTGTTCACTTCTGGCACAGAGGAAGAGTTGGTAAATGGGACTGAGGGCCATGAAGGCCATGAAAAGTCAGATTTAGCCAGACGTCCAGTCAAGTCACGTTGCTCACTCTTCCTCTGCTGCTGGAGGTGGTTACCTGGCAGAGGTGACATGCTTGGCTGGGGAGATGACTTAAAACTATGGCAGCAACTGCCAGCAGATCCCATCTGTCTCAGTCCTGCTATAAAAGATGTTGACGCTGGATATGGTTTATTTGTCTAAACGGTAGAACGGTTTGCTTCAGTATTCCTCTACTAATTGCTTTTGTTGAGGGCTGAAATCATTCCAAATTCCCCTGTAAAAAAGATCTTAGATTCGACAACAGGAGCATGAATACAACATAATATTCTCCTACTTCATGCCCTGATTTGTACTGTACGAGGCAACACCACATTCATCTTATGGAAACATGCTTGACACGGACCCTTCACTTAGTGGAATAACCCTTGCCTGGAAGTTTGGTTGGAGTAGATAAGATTACAGCGTACAGGCAGGGGAAGACAGCTGGTCAGGTTAGCACAGGCAGTCTCAACACTGTAACCTCGATTCGGTTGATGTGACAGCAAAGCAAGGAGTGTTTTGCTGGGCATCTCCACACCGGGACGGACCCCACGGGCAAGGGGGCGAGGACACCCGGCTCGGCCGGTGCTGTGTCCCTTGTGGAAGGGCTCCTTCAGCCGCCAGGTTTTGAGAACGAGACGCGCTCGTGTTGGGTGAACGAGCCGAGACAATGCAATTCCGCCGCCATCCCCCGGTGCCGTTCCACCCCCCCCGTGAGGCTGCGGGACGAGCTAAACCGGGAGCCCTCAGCGCCCACACGGCGGCCGTGGTTGCCCGGCACCCTCAGCCAGGCCGCGGCTCCCGGCGCTCCCCCCGGCCCCATCCCCGCTCCGGCGGTGCCGGGGGGGGGCGGTCCCGCCCGCCATGGTCGGGGCGGGCCGTGGCGCGGTGGGCGGGCCGGGACCGGGGCCGGGGCGGGGGCGGCGCGGGCTGAGGGAGCCCTGGGGCCGGTTAAAGCGGCCGCCGCCCGCCCGGCTCCACGCTCAGCCCGCCCGGCGCCCGCCGTCCTGCGCGCCGCGGCCGCTCGCTCGCCAATGCGGGCCCGGAGCCCGGCCCGAGCCGCCCCCGGAGCCGCCCGCAGCCCCCCGGCCCGACCCCCCGACCCGGACCCATGCGGCGGCTCCGGGAGCGGTTCCGGAGGTGAGCTCGTCCCGCCGTCCTCCGGCGGGGATCCCCCCCCTTCCTCGCCGTGCTCTCCGCGAGGGATGGGTGGGGGAACCGAGATTGCCGCGGCATCGCTGGTGCCGGGCGGGAAGGGCAGGGCCGTACCGAGCGGTGCGAGGGGATGAGTGGGTGTGTGTGTGGGGAAGGTCTGCGTGGGGTTTGTTTCTTTATTTGTTTGTTTGCTGCCCCCCGTTTAGCGGGTGAAGGGTCGCGCATCCGGCCGTGGGGCGGATCGCGCGGGGCCCGACCTGTGGCTCCCGGGCCGGGCTGGGTCCGGCACCCGCAGAGCGCTGGAGATCCTCGTCCAGCCGCCTCTCAGGGCGGACTGGTTGTGGAATCATAGAATCCAGCATGGTTTGGATCGGAAAGACCTTAAAGCTCAGCCTTAAAGCTCATCTCGTTCCGCCTTCCACCCCTCTGCCGTGGGCAGGGACACCTTCCACTAGCCTGGGTTTCTCCAAGCCCTGTCCAGCCTGGCCTTGGACGCTTCCAGGGATGGGGCATCCACATCTGCTCTGGGCAACCTGTGCCAGGGCCTCCCCACCCTCACAGGGAAGATTTTCCCAATCTAAATCTACGCTCTTTCAGCTTAAAAACCAACCCTTTTTCAGCTTAAAAAGATGCTGCTCGTGTTCGGGTGGCGGGAAGGGGGGGCGGGGTGTTGGTTGGGTAACTGCGGTCACGGTTTCTAGATAAAGATATACATCCGTGGGCTTTAGGTTCCTCCTTGCTCGAAGTTGGGATGCAAGGCTGGTAACTATTGACGGACAATCCATCTCTGGGGCAAGGGCAGTTTCTGTGGTGCTTTTCCTCAGCAGGTACCCACCATAGGGCTGCCCTGCTCTCCTTTCACCAACTTGCTCGAGAAACTAAGTACTGAAAGGGAAATAAAATTGAAAGAGAACGGAGAGAGAAAAATGCAAATGCAGTGGTTTTTCTGTGCAAGCCCACACCTCGGGTGTTCAGTCGGCTGGTGCCTTGCCCCTGAGCTCAGATGTGCTGCAGCACCCGGGGGTGACTTTTTGCTGCCCACTCTTCACTTGAAATGTTGCCTTTCGAACTTGCCGGAAGGTTGAGGACCTTTGGGGTGGTCAGTGGGATGCACAGGCACTTTTTTCCGTGACCTAATCTATGCATGGTACCAGAGTTGTTTATGGATTCTCTGAGTATTGCAGATTTCCTTTCATCTTTAGTATCGTGCTGTAAGTACATGAACCTTTACACAGTGTGTGATTTCACTGATATTTCCAAATAAGGGAACAGCTTCTGTACTGATCTGAATTATTTCTGTGCCTCAGATGTTCAGTGATAGTAAAGATTATGTGAACAGTTACAAACCACAACTAGATACTGTCAAATCCAGGAAGGAAGGTGCCTAGTGAAGGGGAATATGGCTCTATTTTTAACTGAATGAAGTTGTGAAGAGGAAATATTGGCCAATTTGGCAAGCTTTTTACGAACCTTTTAGATTTGCTTCAAAATCTTACCTAAATGTTCATCATGAAAATGTAGTGCTGATCTGTTTTGACCTGCTGGGGATTTTTTTTTTTGTCTTTCCTCTTGAAGACAAAGAGCCTAGATAACATACTAGATACATTAGCATATATTTAGATAGTGAAGCAATTTCGAACCCCATTTAATGTGTGCTTAATGCTGGTGTTGTGGAGTTACGCCCACCTGGTTGCAGTTTCTCATATGCTGTTATTTGTGGTTTATTGGGTCTAAATGGCTTCTGCTGCTGGAAAGCACAAAGAAAGAAAGACACAGAAAGGGGTAATGTGCTTTTATGTTGGTAAAAGGAAGTATGAGGTCTTTTGAGCTGAATAAAGGAAATATACTTCCTGAAAAGACTAAAAAAAAAAATTCCAGATCTTCAAGGCCATTATCAGTGCTTGCTGTTTTTACTGACATTTTGCTTCATGCTTAAAAGAATAATTCATTCAGCAGATGGGAATCATGAATAAGGCGAGATTTGATTTCCCTTCTGCAGTCTGGGGTCTAAGCTTGCTGTGCTGCCAGACAAATGCCTTACAGAGACGTGCAGGAGATTTGGGATTTTGTAGTTTATTTTTCTAAGCTGGATTTGCATGCGAAGACAAAGCGTTAAGAACCCTCAGATTTCCCGCCTGCTTTGTCTCCCAAATACTATCCTCCCTTAATTCTGGAATCGCTGTGAAACAGGCAGCATCTGCTCCTTGGGAATGAATAGGAGCTGGAGATCGGGGTCTCTCACAAAGGATCGATCAGTCCCTGTGTTTAACATTTAAAATATTCCAAGTATTTCAAGATCAGAGCTCAAGTAGTGTAAAGGGAGGGGGGTATGAGTTTCTTCCCTCTTGTTTTAAATTGTCTTATGTCTTTCTCAATACCCCTTTTCCGCTTCTGTTGGGAGTGTGCTCATCAAAGAAGGTTGTTTGCCTGCTGTGGAATTCTGGAGCTTGGACTTCCTTGGCCTCGAGCAGATGTTGAGCATTGAGAATGCATTTAAATTGTGAAAAGGAACTCACAGCTCAGCTCAGTGTGAAAGCATCCCGCTCTCCTGTCTGGCTGCAAGCAGTTCTTAGTCTCTTAATTTCAGTAATTTCATATTCTGGTATTGAAGGCATTAATATTTTATCGTGGAGATCTTGGATTGTCAGTATCTGAAATGGAGAAGTATTTGTGTTTTCTTGTGAG
Organism: Empidonax traillii; assembly: GCF_003031625.1. Classification (NCBI taxonomy): domain Eukaryota; kingdom Metazoa; phylum Chordata; class Aves; order Passeriformes; family Tyrannidae; genus Empidonax; species Empidonax traillii. The sequence continues at coordinate 235,946 of NW_020955298.1, read as the reverse complement.
ATGTGCTGCATATCCCCTGATTAAATGAGTCCAGTTCCATTGGAGTCCTGCAATTAAAGAATGCATCAGAGATTTGCTAGAGAATCAAAAGGCTTCACTTAGAAACATTTCCTGTAAATTGTAATCCAGTTCAGTGGGACTTTATCAGACTGTCCTGAATTTGATAATAGCCTTAATGGTTGTGTTATAGAGAGCCTTTGTTTGGGAGTAAACAGAATCTGAATGCTGTAAATTGAGCTTCCACTTTCAGGAAGGTGAGATTATAATTCCCACCATTATCTTTTCCAGAGGAGGCAAACGTGACCTGTAGACAGGAGGAAGAACATTGTCCCTGTGTTTCAGTGTTCATGTGGCAGAAAACAAGAAGCATCTGTTGGCGGTGGAGTGGTTTATTTATTTATTTATCTCTGAGAAAGAATAGAGCCACTTCTGCCTCTAGAATGTGAATAAGTCTGTAACCACATTGTTCTGCCTTCATGTTGCAGTGTCACACTTGCCTATAACTACAGGAGTACATGACTGACTTCAGCAGTATGTGTCAAAATAATTTCTTCTGGTTTTGATGTGTACTTCAGTCATATCACAGAGCAGCTATTTTCAAACTTCAGATCTGTTTCTCAAGACATTAAACCTGATCTGTCCAACTGAAAATGAGGGAAACGCAAGAGAAGCTGGAATTAGTGCCCTGTGCAACCACCTCTTTAGTGATCCTCCCTCTGAAGTTGTTCCTGATAACGTTTATAAATAATTAATCATCAAAAGGCAGGGGGAAAGAACTGAAACTTTGCTCTACTAAGAGCACTGCCTGTGAGGAGTGACCTGAGTGAATGTGCTGGTGTTTGATGTCTGGCTCTCACAGCCTGTTGCAGTCGCTGCCTTTCCTAAGGGAGAGGTGCAGGAACCTCACATGTACAGCAAAGGTGCTACTGGGGTGTTGTGAGACCCATTTTTTAGGCAGAGGTAAAGCTGAACTCTGCCCCTCCTGCCAAAACTCACCCGTGGGGGTGTGTTACTGCTGTCAACCTGCGGGTGAAGTGTTGCTGGTGTTGGGCTCTGCTGGAACCCTCTCTGGTGGAGAAACAGCAAGTTTGGGATGTTGAGGATGTCCAGGAAAGCTTTCAACAGCCGTGTTCCTGACCATTTTTGTTGTTACTGTACGTAAAATAAGAAATATTTGAAATGTTTTGGAAGTGTGAAGTTCTCTGAAATCTGGTGCTTGTCTGTTTTGCCAGCCTGGAGTTACTACATGTGAACGAATATTTGCATTGTTCCTGTGCTGCCACAGAAGGGAAAAAACCCCAACCCTTCGTGTAGATAACAGAGCAAGGATGGCTTTGTTACTGTCTTTGTGTTCTGTTCTACTGCTAATAACTGTCTTCAAATTAGTCAGAGTAAGAGGTTCTGATTTCTGAAGTGTTCGTTCATAATTCTGTTTAAAATCTAACATTACCCCGAGCTTTGTTGTGGCTGCTTTAGAAAGATGCAGTATATTTTCTACTAAATGAAAGGAAAAACAATTAGAAGTAGCCCTCTGCTGGATAATAGAACACCCCATTAGCAGGCTATCTTCAATTATTTATAGATTTTTATATGATAATAATACCTCACATATAAAAATTTGGAACAGTGGGAGTTATAAAGCTACTACTGAGTATAAGCTTATTCCTTTTGGTTCTTCAGCTTTGGGTTCCTTTTTTTTTTATTTATTTTTTTTTTTTTTACTTCTTGTGGAACTTCTAAGTACCATCACAGAGCAATACAATAATATTCTGATGTGATCGGTGAAAAGTTTCCCATGACTTTGAATTTATGGAGTCAGGCAAGGGCAGTCTGAGCCTGGTCACTCGCTGAGCCAACAGATGCTTTTATTTTTAAATGTTTTCCTAACTTGGAAGCAGAACTGGGTAAACTGAATGTTCCAACTGTAGAGGATGCAGAGATGGTCTTCAGCAGCTGTTGAAGACCTGTAAGCACTGGACAACAAATGTTCTGTGAGCCTGTGTATATGATGATGGTGTCACTGTCCTCTTGGAGAGGAGAGCAAGGTGCCGCTTGTCACTGACAAAGGAATTGCCATTTTTTTAACCGTATATTAACTCCTGTGAAGTTATTAATTTGCTAAAAACAATTTATACTGGGAATTAAATTCACATTTATCTTATCCTTTGCATTAGTAACAATTGAAACTGTTTCTTGAAGTTGCCACAATTTGGGGAGAGACCACGACACTTTTATCATTGCTGCTACATTTTCATATATGAGCTTAGAAAAAAATGGTTTACAAATCACTTAATAAATCAGCCAAGAAAACCAAATGAAATATCCCTCGAATTTGCAACGGGTTACTCAAGCTGTAAGATGTGGGTTGGATTTTTTTTGGTTAGTTGGTTGTTTTTCCCTGGGTTGAGGTCAGTAAATATTTTATGGATGTCATAAGAATAGGACTCATTTTGACTTAAACCAGGAGGGACATGGGGAAGGACCAAGGTTTGTCTAACAAGCTTTTTCTATAAATCTTGCTAAAAAAGCCTCCTCTCAGTTGTGAACATACAGACACATTCTGTATTTGTTGTGAAGTTTTTCCTGGTTAGTTGGATACTTGACCAGTTGTCAGTGCATGGTTTTATAATAGTTTGGAGTAAAGGAATTATTAGTGTCCTTTTATAGGACAGTCAGCTGTGCTGGGATAACACACAGTCCTGGAGCTGGAGCAGTTCATAGCTCTGATTTAACTGCTTGCATATTAGATGTGTGCTGTCTTTTACAGGTATTTCTACACATATTTAAATTGAAAAGTTTCACAGAAACGGCTCAAGTGTTCGGGTATTTTACTACAGTGAAACAAAACGTTTATGGTAGCAAGTTCTTCCAGAGCTTTCTCAAGTTTCATCATTTCTTTTTGGCTTGCACAGACTGTGTTTGGTGTGATTGATTGTTTGTTAGGTAACGTTTGAAAATTCTTAGAGAAAAAGGTGGAATGTCTATGGTAAACCTCTTGACATTTTTCCTCTTCAGAGTTGACCATTAGAATCTCCTTTCATCCCTGTGTGTCATGAATCTCAGTTACAGACACATGATAGGATTGGCCTTAAAGAGAAAAGGAGCCATTTAATACTCCAAACACAAATATTGCTTGGTATAGGAATCAAAAAGTCAGTGTTTAGGCTGATCTATTCCAAGGTGTTGTAGAACTGGAATATTGCTGTTGTTCCAGGAACTTCTTAAAAGAAGAGTAACCCTTGGCAGCTAGGATGAAGCCCAGATTTCAAGAGCAATTCAAGTCCCTATTAGCTAATTTACATAGGAAATAGCTCATTCTTCAGCTGACCAAGCTGTCAGAAAAGAGGGAGTCTTGATTAAAGATAACCAAGCGCTTTGACAGCAGTCACAGAAACTGCTGTAACATGTGCTGCTGGTAGGGAGGACCTGGGAGAACAGTTACTCTGATCATGTCTGTACTTACAATTCTCAGCGCTGCTGGGTTGGAGATATTCCTTCATGACACTCCAAGAGATGGTTTATTAACCTGCCTAAAAGTGCCTCTTAATTATTCAACAGGTTCATGAACCACCCAGCTCCAGCCAACAGCCGCTACAAACCCACTTGCTATGAGCACGCTGCTAACTGTTACACACATGCAGTAAGTACAGTTCTTTTTTTCTCTCTCTCTTTTTTTTTTTTTTTTTTTAATGTTTTTTTAAACCAGATGTTTCAGTGAATTTCTGTGGGTTTGGAATGCTAAACGCTCACCTTTGCCCCAGTGTATTCATATTTACGACCTCATTGGTTTTGTGTGTGCACAAGCTTTAGCTCTGGCATTCCAGAAAATTAGATGTTTGGTGATGACTGACCCCTGTTCTGAATCTCTGGGAGCTTCAGATGCTTCATAAGGTTCCTTTTTAGCAAAGTTATTTGTCTTTAACTAGACATTTTTCCTCTGTCCCAGTCAAAGGATGCCTACGATAAAGGGAATATAGGCCAACAAGAGTTAACCTCGCAAGGTGGATTTCCCAGCTCTGTGCTGACACGATACTGTGTAATTGTGTACTGCAAGTATAAGAAAGCTTTATCCATGTTAAAGCAAAGGCTTCATCAGACTCCTGTGGGTATGAGCTAGAAGAGCTGGACTGGCTCAGTTCTGATACTTGATATCTGTGAATCGATTCTTCAGGAAATCTGCTCTTTTGCAAAGAGGCACCAGCAGTGCTGACAGCCTTGTGAAAATTCCCACTCTGTCCTTATTTTCATAATGTAAACACTCATTTTAGGTGTGAATATATAATACAGATATACAGAATAAGGAAAACAGTCCCCTTTGGTGTTTGTTTGTTTGTGTTTTTTTTCTTTTAGTAATTAGGAAGTTTAATTTGCTGTCTGGCACTTTGAAAAGGGCTTAAAAATGTGTTTGTTTGTTTTTTGAGATAGCATTTGCCCTTTTATGAAAGCAGCTTGTGCTTCTCCTCAATCCCTTGTTTAACTCCAAACATCTGAAGTATGTTTGACTTTGTCCTCAGTCCCTTATCTCCAGAGTGTCTGAGTGAGCTGCAGATATGAAAGCTCAAGGCAGTGCCCAGGACTCTTCAGCTCTAGAAAGAGCTCTGTTCCTAAGGATCCTTTGTGAATATTTTATAAATAACCAACATACAGCTCCTTGGTGCTGGTGAAAACAGAATCACTTGGTTTTTACACATAGGAAAGTTAACTGAAGCTTCTGTGTTCCTAAGCCAAGGTCTCATGTACGGCATTATGTAAATATATGCTTATTTGCCTAGGGAATGAAGCAACATTCTGTTAGTTAGCACAAATATGTAGTTTATCTCATAATCCTTGTGCAAATCTTGTTTGCTCTGGCCAAAAAGTTAGATTTCAAAATATCTGGCAGAGGTTGCTGTGCTCCTTAGCAATTTTAGCTTTCACCTAGTTGAAAAACAGGCATGTCTTATTCCTGCCTGTTAGCAGGAGTTTACAGCCAAGATGTATCAGTATTTTTTGGAATGCTGCAGTCTATGCTGTCTAATTACCTCCTGAACAGTCAGACTATGTGCTAAAACCTACCATGAACTGTTAAAATAAAGATGGATGCACTAACTAACTTTTGATCAATAATTAGAGGCTTGAAATGGAATCTAAGCTGGGAACATGGTGGATTATACAGAAAAAGCTTCTCTGTGTCACAGATTGTTACTGACTGTTAGATGGTCAAATGGATGAGTCTTTGCCACTGGGTTTTAGGGTGAGTTTTCAGTTAGACATTGCTGACTCTAAACAGAATTTAGCAATGTCTCTCCATGAAGTTTTGGAATAAAGAGGTATATTCATAAGCAGTCAACTTGTAATTTATGAGTGGGGCTGAACTCCTCAGCAGGTATCCCATCTGGTTTTTGACTTAAAAATACACAGGACTCAGTTTAGGCAGCTGCTTAATAAAAAAATCCCCAGTGATAAATGAGGGTACAGAATCCCAGGCATTGCTTTTTGCTACAATACTTAAAAGATAACTTTGTGTGGCAGCGTAAGGCATCTTCAAATTTCCAGCTAGTAAGGCTATTTAAAATGCCTTGGTCTTTTTTTTTTTTTTTTTTTAGCTTTAAATGAAACACTGACTTGCCTTCAGACAGTAGGAGACAGGAAGGGCAGCTCAGTAGTTGAAAACAGAGACAGAAAAAGACTGTTCTCTGTGTTTAGAAGAACAGGAAGGAAGCAGAGCATGAGAGAAGCAGGGGTTGTAAGAATTGGAGTTGTAAGGTAAGCTAAGTCTGAGGGGAGGGGTGGCTCTTTCATCATGAAACTTCCTGCTGTACATAAGGTTTATCAGACAAAAGATGTGCCCTGTTGTGTTAAAACCTCAGAATTTAGACATGGCTTGCTTTAATACTGCTGGAGCAGACAGCTGGAGATGGACACAGCCCTTCATGGCTCCCTCTACGTGTCACACTTGATTTTTGGCAGCTTTATGTGTCTTTCTGTTGTCTTCCTTTCCCGAGAGGAAGAGCATGGACCATCTTTATGCCCTTAGTGCACAGAAAATGACTTCATTTGCCGTGAATGTTATGTGCAAAAGCAGAATTTCCAACAGGTCTCTAAACCTCACTGTGGGAGAAATTGTCTACAGAAATAAAGAATGCAGATAAAACGCTGGCCAGTGTAGCAGAATCCTGAGCAACCCCAGACAATGGGAAGATACTTTGCTGTAAGATGGTAACCAGAGAGAGTAATTTCTCTGCTCAGGTTCACAGGTTACTCTTTTCTTTGCCTATAGCTGTAAATAAAAATATTTCAATCCTTTGTCTTCCTCCTTATTGCAAAGGAGTTTTTACTTTCATGCTCTCATTTTGTTTCTCTAGAAAACTTAGGAAAATGTTGCCTTCTCTCTTGTTCTGCCCCACCTGTGACGTAGCCAGGATTAATCAAGGTGCTTAAATTAGTAAATTGGAGTATCACAGTTCTGGGTTTGTTCTCAGTACATTAAGTTACTGGGTTTGATGATAATCATTTGGAAGAGTTGCATTCCTTGATGAAATAAGCCAAGGTTTTGTGACTTGTAGCTGGCAACTTAGAAATGCTGTGTCATCACTCTAAAATGACACGGCACAATCACACTCATTCTCTGAGATCTGATTCTTTGGCTACTTTTTTAAAGGACTGGTAACTGCTTCTCTCTTCTGAAGACTGGAGATTAAAAATGTGGTTCTTGTGCTGGGGACTTTTCAAATGAACATGGGAAAATCTGCCTTGTTTTGTCAATTGAAGTTTTGTGTTTCTTTTGTAAGATGGATGGAGCCCATTGTACCATATGTTATCTGTCATGGCACTGGGTTCTAAAGAACTTATATCCAGTTGGCTGGAACAGCAGGGTATCATTTCTGGATTTTGTATTTAATCTAGCTATTTTTGGTCCAAAAAAAAAAAAGAGTAATAAAACATCTCTTGTTTAGTCTGACTGTTCCCATGGTGCCTATCAGGCACAGAGGGGAAAGTGTTTCCAAATAGAATACTTAAAATAAACCAGTCAGTCCTTCTCCTGGGGTATAGAGCTGTTCCCTGGGAGAAGGAGAATTGTTCTGCAGAGCCAGGACAAGGCAGAAAAGAGACTAAGTCAGGTCTTTATTCATGTGCTCATTTGTACTCTTCATTCTGAAGGTGCAGAGAAGGAGGTGATAAGAAAATTGCTTATTTGTTTTAACCCTATCACTTTAGATGCAGTAGTTACTGGGAGGAGCTGATTGACACTGAACTTTGTTATGGCCTATTTGAGCATCACACATCAAAGCTTAACTTGTGAAATATTTATTTGAGCATAGCAGTAAAAAGCTGGGGGGTCTGTGTAAGAAAAGCAAGTTATTCTGTGTAGTATCTAAATCTTGTTTCCAAAGAGGGCTTCCCTCCTCTGAAATGGTCTCTAGCAGAGTCTGAGCAGCTCATGCCTCGGCTGTTAGTAGGGAATTAGTAGGGATTTGCTATTTTACCTTGTGCTTATGTGTACGTAATCTCCCTGGAACCTTTCAGTTCTCTCTCAAGTTTAGTCAAAACTGAAATTTTCACCAGAAATTGGGAAGGAAACTGTTAAATGTGGATACAGTGGGACTGCACAGCTTAAAGAAACACGGCTACAACACTGTTTCTGGGGCCCAGCATCCTCCTGTCTCCTGCAAAAACCTAACTGAAACAAGTGTCACATCTCATCAGCTCCTGGCTGCCTCAAGGGCTTCAGCCACACTTTAACCTGCGTGTCACATGTGGAAAACAGGAGTGACTGATCTCCTGAGCTGTGACACCTTCAACCTTCCCTGAATTTGGGGGCTGTCCGGGGTGTGTGCATGGAAACCTACGGTCTGTGATAAATGAGAAGCCAGACTGGCAGACTGTGCTTGGTGTGGAAGTGCACAAGGTCAACTTCCAGAGTCTCATTCCAAAGCTCAGGAAGCGTTTTCACCTCTGGTCCCAACGCTGTGGATAAAGCAGTGCCATATTTCTCATTTCCACTTCTCTACAGCTTTGGTGTAAATGTACAAAATCTTGCAAAACATAGGAAAACACAATAGTAATGAACCTGCAGCTGATGTACCTCAAAGCCAGAAGCAAAAGCCACTTCTTTTGTGTTGTTAACTCTCTGGATCAACCAGTTACTCCTCAGATCCCTTTGCTTTGCTCTGCATCCTCTGCACTGATCAGAGCCTCGATGTCTTCTGGTTTGTCGGTAGATAAAGGACAGACAGTGCAGGCCAGACCAGAACTTTGCTCTCTGAGCTATCAAACCTGTAATGCAAAGTGGCCAGATTTGTTTAAACATTGCTTGTTCCCGGCTTTATTGTTTAGCATATGAGACTTGGGTTAAATTATGAAGAATTTCACCTAAGAAGCTTATTTGCAATTCAAGGGAACCAATTAGCATCTTAAGACAGACTGTAGGGCCTGGAAGGGAACTTGTGCAGCATTTTTAAGTAGAAGGCTGACAAAGATGTGCCTTGATAGTGGAATCAGAGGGGTAGAAATGTCTGAGCCAGTTGCTTCTCTTTAAATACTTGTTGGACATGGCGGGGAGGGTGTTTTGTTTGGGTTATTTTCTCCTTCCCCCCCTTTTTTTCCTTTTTTTCTCTGAAGGATACAAATGCGCATCATGTATTTTATTCTGGAAAGGAGGCTACTTTTAAATGTATATGAAGCCTGCAGCCCATTTCTTGGGTGCTTCATGCAAATATGCTAATTCTAATTCCATCATGATGTTCAAACAGTGCTTGTTTGGGAAGCTGTGAATTCCAAATGCTTGAGAGGGAGGTGGGAAGGAAAACAGACGTGGATACACTGCATTAAAAGAACATCCTTGTGCATTAAGAATCTGCTCATGAGAGAATTTTGCAGCTTATTTATTTATGATATCTAAGCCCCAAGTTCTGCAAAACTATTGCTGAATTCTCTCAGCTGCATGCTGCTAAATGCTTTGTTCTTTTCATTTGGGATTCAAGTTTATTTTGGTTTGTCCTGTGCTCTGCCTCTATGCACTAGAGGTGGCTTGAATCCAGTCTGGAGTAATATCAACATGGTTTTAAAGAAACAAAACAGAATGTGAAAATAAAACCACTGCTAAGACTTGGCAATTATTTTTTTTGTTCTAATTTTGTGTCGTGGCTAGAGGAGCTGGTAACCTTCCCTGGTATCACAGGGAGAGCACAAACAGGTATAACTGTTGCCTGAGCCATCGTCCAAGATGCTGCTGGTGTGTCTTAAAACTCAAGGACAAACTTTCTCTGGGTGGGGACAAGCCATATGGCCTCACTGCAGCTCTCCCTGCCTGCTGGTGCTGCTCTGTGGGTGGTACTGCAGGCGAGGCTTAACAGTGTCCTTTTGTTTCCCCAGTTCCTCATTGTCCCCGCGATCGTGGGCAGTGCCCTCCTGCACCGGCTGTCTGACGATCGCTGGGAGAAGATCACGGCATGGATGTACGGGGTGGGGCTCTGCGCCCTCTTCATCGTCTCCACCGTGTTTCACATCGTGTCTTGGAAAAAGAGTCACTTAAGGTACCGAGAAAAGACGTTTCACTTAGTTCTGTGATGTTTTCCCATTGTGTTTCTCAGTCAAAGCCGATTTTTCTCAAGGCTGGAGTGGTGCTTTTTACTGAATCATGAAAAAAAAACCCACCCTCCATTCTGTCGGAAGAAATAGCGAGCCAAGCTATGTACAAATGAACTTCAGTGTCTGCTGCTTTTTCACAAAGAAAACATGTGTTTTTGTAGGCCTTGATGGCTCTTAATCCAGAAGCAGAATGGGAAAAACATAATCTAAGTTGATGATGGATAATACCCCACTGCAGAAATGAGAACACTGTCTGGGACTATGGCATGCTCAAATGCTTTGAGGAACACAGAGTTTGCCAAGAGAATTATAACACAATAGCCAGCAAACCAGCAGAAAGCCTCCCTGGGAGCAAGGCAGCAAAAGCAAAACTGACATGGGCTTTATTACTTATTTTTTATTTTATTTTGGTTTTTTTTTTTTTTTTTTTGGTGCCATTATGACTCCTGTGGAATTCTGGGCTGTAAATTGGATCTAGCCCGTAGTCACTGAAAGGTTTCTGGGTTAGGCAGAGTTGATGTGACAGCTCTGCCTCCCTGCCTGGGAGCAGGATGCACTTTGGGGTGGAGAAGGGAAGAGGAATGGAGGAATGCTCAGCTCTTCCATGGCTTGCTCATTCCACTTTAAGGGAAAGGAGCTGATGGGATTTTAAGGGGTTGTGGAGTCGATAGGATTTTCCCCAAAGTGCATCAGGAGAGTGAGATAATACAAAACTCTTTGCAAAATCTGCCCTGGTGACTTGCTGTCTCCTTCTCTCCCAGGACAATGGAGCATTGCTTCCACATGTGTGACAGGATGATGATCTACGTCTTCATTGCAGCCTCATACGCTCCGTGGTAAGGAACTGCAGGCACAGCTTCACAACCAAAACCTTCCCAGTGGGACCAGCTTGTCACTGCAGCCTTCCAAAACCTCTAGGGGCCTTCTTAGGTGCCCACACTGTGTGCTGTGACAGGCAATGTAATGTAACCATCTGCTGAACAGAAAGTAATATTAGAAAACATCAGGAAGTAGTTTATTTATATCCACGTACCCCAGTTCATGCCTCCCTCCCATCCATGCAAACACCCTCTGCCTCTCTGTGGGTGGAATGTCCCAGTGCCTGCTCCCCCACCACGCTGAAGTGAAAGCCCTGATTATTTATTTCCTTTATCAAGCCCCAGTGCCAGTGTGTCAGTGCAGTCTGTTCACTCATCACTTCTGTCTCTTGAAACCTTTGTGCCTCCAGGTTAAACCTCCGTGAGCTGGGACCTCTGGCATCTCACATGAGATGGTTTATCTGGCTGATGGCTGCTGGGGGAACCCTTTATGTGTTTCTCTACCATGAAAAGTAAGAATTATTCTTTGCATTCAACTTTAAACTGAAAGAGAACAAGACCAAACTTTTCTTTTTTTTTTTTTTTTTTTTTGGTTTAGGAGATGAGCTGCTGAGGTTCTCATCCAGTAAGAAAATTTAAGTAACATTGTCTCAATGTTTTATTCTCGCTAGTACCTGATGCAAGTGAAGGCATCCAGGCAGTATTTAGAGGAGGTATTGCCTGCAACTGTCCAAGGCAGATAAATACTGGTTTTAATTTTGTCATAAAACATTGGTATTTTCTCTGCATGGAAAGCTTTTTGAATAATTTAATGGACCCATGCTAACATAAAACTGGTTTTTTACTGTTGAAAGAAACGTTCATCCTTTTGTACCTCCTTAAATGACTCAAATCCTTCCTTTTTAGGTATAAGATCGTCGAACTCTTTTTCTATTTAGCGATGGGGTTTTCTCCTGCTCTGGTAGTGACATCCATGGTAAGGAATGTGACATTACAAACAAACAAACTTGCCTTTTATAACTAGATTAAGTTCAGTGCAGCTCTATTTTTTCTGAGAAAACATTCACTTTAGTCCACCATAATTGTAAATACTCTCTGCAGAAGAACCAAATACAGTTGATTATATTTTGGATCTACATTTCAGTGAAATGCTGCCTTGTTTTGTTGAATCTGGGCTGCACTGGGCGTATAAACAAAGCTTGGGTTTCTCGATGCATCTGAAAAGTATCCTCCTGGGTCTTATCCACTTCAAAATTTTGACTGTCATTTATTTATAGTTACACATTTTAAATAATGTTGATTAACCCTCCCTGCTGCTGAATACAAAATAAATATAAATAATATAAATCTGACATCTTCTCAAGCTAATGCCTTGACTGCTCCACTGAATGCTGTACCAAAACCCTGTTGAACGTGTCACCCAACCAGTAGGAGTTGCTTTAAACCCAAATTTGCACAGAGTAACGTGGGTTTCTTTGTCTCCTTGTTTGTCTCTGTTGATGAGCACGAAGCCAACCATCAGACTTGTGCTGGTTCTTGAGTTATGCTGTTATAACTTCCACGGTGCTGTTGGCACATGGTATATAAATATATTAATGTGCATTTCACAAATGTATATGTGACATAAACACACTGCATTTCTCACTTGTCCAAGCCCTGACCTGTCCCTGTCTGTTGACAGACCAACACGGAGGGGCTGCAGGAGGTTGCCTGGGGAGGTTTGATCTACTGCCTGGGCGTGGTGTTCTTCAAGAGCGACGGAGTGATCCCCTTTGCCCACGCCATCTGGCACGTCTTCGTGGCCACAGCAGCTGCTGTCCATTACTACGCCATCTGGAAGTACCTTTACAGAAGTCCTGCAGACAAAATTCGTCACTTGTGAGAGATAGGTGTCTATAGGTATAAAAATAATCTGCACTCGGCCTCTGTTAACAGTATTATTTGATGTAAGGAATTCGGGGGAAATTGGAAAAATTGCACAGCAAAACTGCACTGACTTTGGTAGTTCTGTGAACACGATTACTGTGAACTGATGTTTGTGTCCTGCCATTGCCCATCACATGGCAAGTGCTGTAAATAACCAGGATACTGTACTGCAGTACCAAGAGTCCATTCCACGTTAGCAGAACTGGCTACCTGATGTTTACAAACAAATTTTGTATCCTAGTTTAATTTTACAATTTTTAACTACGTGAATTTTTCTAAATTAGTGATTTGAAATGGTGAAGTCAGTGCAATAGTGCAAACGTTAACGCTCTGGATTTGAAATTTGGGTTCTATCACCTTTCCACTAGTCATTTCTTAAACATGAATCACAGACAACTAATCTACTTTTACCACTCATTATCTTGGTATAATGTGACTTTTATAGAAACTTTTTTGTGTTTTTTGTAAACTTTAAAAGTACATTTATTGAACTGAAGACACACAACTGTCATCTATGCAGCTACTCATGTTGCAAACTCTTGCAAGAAATGGTTACATTCCACACCCTGTCCTGACAAGCAAACCTTGTACCTCTTCCAAGGGATGTGTTAAACGTGTAATTGTAATAACCACTTTTACAAACTAAAAATCTAAATGTGATTCTGCTGAGTTCTAACATGACAGCATTCTGCTGGTCTGTAGTACCACTGAAGCAGACCTTGAACTTGGTTTTATTTGTGATGTAAAGGGAATAGTTGAGGTGATTGTCTCCTCAAGGTTCCCAGTCCTGCCCAGCCTGGCAGTGGTTGGGGTGAAGGGAGGTGGGCAGCTGATGCTCCCTGTCCAAACCAGGGTGAGTAATTTCTCCAGGGCTGGAACATTAAGGCTTGGATTTGCAGGGGGGTTTAAACCCATCAACAGAACCTGATCCCACCAGCCTTTGTTGGGGTGGTTCTGCTGGGAAATCCTGGTCAGAGCAGGTTCAGAGCATCGCTGACCGCCCTTGAGCTCGTGGCTCTTCACAAGCACAGCCTTTCAGGGAGCAGAGCTTGAGGAACTTGATCTGGTGTCACTCTGGGGCTTCACACAGTAAAACTGGTCTTTGTTGCTGTCTGTCTGTACAGGAAATCCAGCTGTGGTAGCGAGTCATGACTGTAGAACACGTGCTGTAATGACCAGTGTAGAAGAGTCATTGTAATACTGTTTGCCCAGTAATTGTATCCTGTCCCACTATCTAATGAATGTCTTATATTAAGATTGACTTTATCCTTTTTCTAATTTACTCAGTTTTTCATGTCAGTATTTAAAAACAAACCCAAAATGTGTTGCCTTTCTCAGATTTTGTTCTGGATATTGCCTGTCTGCAAACAATAAATAGCAAGATAGGGATGTTTTAAAGGTCCTGTTCCGCTTAGATTTGCCAGAGGGCAGCAGATTTTAGAATATTTGCATTTGTACAGGGAATTTACCAGAGGGACAAAATTTAAATTCAAGGTATTGAAGAATCGCTGTGTGGTGTTTAGCAGGTGATCAGAGAAGTGGCACCACCACAGCAGAATAATGAACTGCCCCCAAAGAGAGCAAAGAGAAGAGCTGGGCAGGTAATTCCTGCTGCAACAGCCTCGCACATCTGGATGCCTCAGTTTTTTAACATTGTGTCTATTTTAATATTTTCCACTTTTTGTGAGTTCATCTATTTTGTTGAAATGCAGTACTGTTAAAAAAACCACTAAAATACGTGTAAAGGTTTTATTTAGTCAACAGTGAAACTATTGCTTGAATATGTTTTAATTTTAAGTTAATTTTTTCATGGCATTGCTTTTTGGAGTGTTTGAAATGGTTTTTAAAAAATTTCAATTCGCCAAAAATATTTTGAATTACTGTATTCTAGTCAATATGATACTGAATGTACTAGACTAACAATAAACATTTGGTGCAATTTGGAAACTCTTGTATTCTTGGTGGTTATTCTTTTCCCCCTCCAGCACTTACACAGTGATTGACACTGATGCCACTCCTGGCACAAGGGATTCCAGGTTGAAGCTGATGACCCTCGGTCAGTGCTTTAAAGGTAGTAGGAAAGACTGCAATCCAAATTAAATAATTTGTGGTATGGAAAAAAGTATATTTCTGCCTACATTTGGTCAATATTTGGAACTTGCTGCTTTCCCTTTTGCTGTTCTGGATCAATGTTCTTATACCATTATATATTGGGATTCTTTGTTTTTCAACTTACAACATTGAAGTACATGATTTTGCTTCCATCCCTAGAGGAGTATCATTGCATAAAATACAGACAAGCTGAACTAAAAAATGTTTCTTGCTGAAAAACAAGCATATCAATTAGTCTTTTCTCTTTTTTTCCCCTCCATCTAACTACAGCTCTCCAGGCTCTTTCCTCCCAGGAGTGAAGACAGTGCTTTTCCCAGTAATGTTGCTGCTGTACAGAGATGTGATTTCTTTGTCTTCCTCAGGCAAATGTTTTTAAAAGCACTTGCTTCTGTATTTTCTGTGCCTTTAGGTTTCAGAAGTGCAACAAGTAGGCCGAGTCTTAATTGAAGCAGTGATAACACAATTTCAGCTTTGCAGATGGACCTTTCCAGAAGATGTCTGGGATGCAGCAGGTACCTGGAATACTGGATACTCTTAGGTCGTGCTTTTATAACACGGTATCATGTGCACAGAAAAATAATTCTACGAAGTGAAGGATTTATTTTTTAATTGCACTGGGATTTTTAAGTGTGTTGCAGGGGCCGGAATGAGCAAGTTAAAGGCAAGATGCTGAAGTTTTTCACAGAGTTCTGTGGGGTTTTTTTCTTAAATGCCCCTCCTGGTCAGGACCTCTGCACAATTCTTTACTTGGGTCTGGTGTGTGTGCAGCCACGAGATGTCCCTGGAGGCCAAGGCCGTCATGTTCACATCATGTGCTTGACTAAATCTTTTCTCCGTGCTTTGCTATTTTTAAAAGAGCGCAGGATGTCGGGCTCTGCTGCTGATTGCTTCCACCATCAGGAGAGGTGTCATGAGGTTAAAGCTAAAAATAGGCAACAAAAGAGTGGCCAGGATGGCACAGGCAGAGCTGCCATCAGGGGGTGGGTGCTCTCTGCCTTCCCTGGATTTCACACCTTGTGCCAGGGATGGTTGTGCTCAGACAGACAGAGGCTGCTCGTGGCTCTTCTACTGCTTGAAAGTGTTTCACTCTTCATTTTTTGGAATGGGATGTTCTCTAGTGGCTATTTGGAAGTGTTGGGATGCTTTTAATATGATGTTCCAGCAGTGCTGGGAGGGGACCAGCACTGCCCAAGTGGCACAAGCAGCAGAGTTTGGATGAGCTTTGCAGCCTGTCTGGAGAATCCAGCACAGGGAGGCCTGAGGTGCAGCACCCTCAGAGCACCTGTCCCATGTGTGGACAGGTCACTTCAGGCTCACAGGTCCAGCCCCCAGGGAAAGCACTGTTCTCTTGGAAAAAGGGTTCTTAAATTCCTGTCTGAGTAGCATTTTGTGGGTGGTGTTTTGTTACAGAGCTGGGGGTCTGTCTGCTGGATTGTTTCCACCCCAGGCACTCTCCTCCTGTCCGTGGTGAGCAGAGAGGGCAGCAAGACTTGTTCCCTTGGCAGAACCAGGGGGCTGGTTCTTAAGGATAAGCTGGGGAACCAAAATCCTCTTGCAAAAGGCTGGCAGAGAGGCCAGCACGGGTTTTGTAACAGAAGTGACATCACTGACTAATGAGGCTCCTGTGCTCTCAAAGGGACCTACTCAGATGTCTCTGTTGCTTAGCAGCACGAGCCCTGCTGGCGTGGATTTGGGTGCCCAAATCCTTTGGGTGCCTTTGCAAATCTCCCTTACGTTTTCTCACAGGTGAAAAGCTGTTGGTAGAGTGACCGAGTGGGTGTAGCTCCAGCAGACACCTCCTGACTGGATGGTAGGTGGGTTTGGCTTCCAGGGGTGACACAGAGGTGTGACCAGACGTGCCTTCTGTGACACAGGGTCAGCCTTGTCCCTGACAGGACATCCAGAGCAAACCACAGGACGTTTGGATGGAGAGCTGTAGTTAATTTGGATGTTGAAACTCTGAAACCCAACCCACAACACCTCCTGAACTTGGGGAACCTGGGGTACCTTTGGCTTCAAACAGCAGTGGTGTAGGAGCATCAGAAATGCTCCCAAATTGATTGAACATTGTTGCTGTGGGAGCTCAACTGGCTTCCCAAATCAAAACCCACGCACTTGGGAAGCTGAGGGTCTGATTTATTTTTTTTAATATGTGTCTTCATATATGTACATGTCTGAATGGGAATGGCCTTTGTCTTGAAGCTGATGGTGGTGCTGAGCACGTTAATCATCAGCCTTCTGCTAAATGACTGAAAATAAAGCTTGGAGGGACTCTGAGATATTTTTAGCCCTTCCTGTGCCTGCAGGGAAGAGGGACTCTGCCTGTCATTCCTGATGAGCTCCTTCTGAAAAGCCTCTAACAATGGGATTTCACAGTCCTCCCAGGCAGTTTATTTCAATGTTTCACCCTCTGCCCTACTGACTTTTCTGCTGCCCGAGCAGTATTTTCTTTGCTGTACTTGAAGCCTGTTACTCCTTGTCCTGTCTGCAGCTGCTCAGAGAGGAGCCCTTACAGGCAGCTTTTCTGTAGCTGGAGGCTCTCACCTCTTTCCCTTGCTTTTTGCTCCCCTAGATTTAAAAAAACCCTTCAATGTTGCTTCATGGCCACCTCGTTTGACAGAGCCAGCGGGGTGTTTTAGAGCGATTTCAGACACTTTCCCCAGCTGATGATGTGACACAGGGAGATGAGAAATTAGTGACAGTGCAGAGAGAGGGAGAGGTGGAAGCAGGAGCTGTGATTCCGTGTTTCAGGAAAGGGATGTCGACCAGGAAATTGAATTCTACCCCAGCCAAAACCAGCACACACAGCATCCCAGGAGAGTGACTTCTTTGCATTCTTGGTTCTAGTTGTTGGTTTGGTTTATTGTAGATGTCCGTGGTGGTGGGGGGGGGGGTTGTTGGATGGTGGTGGGATTTCTGCTGTTGTTGTTTGGGTTTTTTTTTAATTAATTCTCCTTTTTAATTACTTTTTGGGCTTTTAAAAATTAATAATATTTTTTAGTATTTTAATGGAATCTCTCACCCATCTCCAATGCTGCATTTGCTTCCCACAGAGCTCCCACCAGCATCTCCAGGACAATCTCCTGCATCCCAGCCGGGGTTTACTGGGCATCCCACTGGACACATCTGCTTCCATCCCACCCCAAAGTTCTCTGTTCATCATTTCTGCTCTGGGGGGGCAGATCTGACCCTTCACCACAGAATTGTGCTGGGAACGAGGAGGAGCCTGGGCTGACCCACGGGGGGACTTTTCCTCCCTAACCTTCCAGTCCCCAGCAGCGTCCTCTGGCTCTGCCCCTGGTGACTCAGTTTGTTTGCAGCTGAGGTCTTTTTGCCTTTGGAATCCCATTTTGCAAAGCCATTTTGCAACCCTGGCTGCTGACTCCTCCAGCCACATCCCGAGACGGGCAGGGCACAGGGGCAAAGGGCAGGGGCTGCAAAGCCAGGGCAGGGCAATAATTCCCTTCCCTGCATGGGCTTTGCTGTCTCTCCTGCCCGTGCCACGCTGGGACATCCCATCCCACCTCCTCCAGGGCCACTGGGACCTCCCAGCCTCAGTCCTGGGGTGCAGCTCATCTGCAACGTGGGTACAGGGTCTAGGGCTGAGCAGGGGGACGTGTCCTTTCCCAGAAGGGCGTTTCTGGCTGAAAGTCACAGAGCTGGAGAGGGAAAACAGGGAGTGAAATACAGGTGAGAGGGATGAGGCTGCTGGGCCAAAGTCGTGGTTAGAAGAAATCACTCCTGGCTGGTTTCATCAGTCCCAGGTGGAACCTGGCTGCTGTTTGCTGTCTGAAGGTGGGTTTAGTGCTCACATTTCAATTAAAATCGGGCCTACTATTATGCAAAACGACTGAGCATCATCCTTTTAAGCCTCAGTGTGTTTGACGCTCCCAGAAGCGGCTGAAGCATCTCGGGTACCCTCAGCCCCCCTCAGATGTCTCACACTGAGGGGGCTCCGGCAGAGCTTTGCTGCTCTCGGGGTCAGCACGAGGCAAAGCCGTGGTGCTGATGGGGTGACACGGCGGGAGGATACACGGGATATTCAGGAGGAAAAGCCGATGGTTTTGAGCAGGTCCCTCTCGCGGCTCTTGTGTGACCCCTTGTGTCGGCACTGCCCGAGGCTGGTCCTGGCTCCCGGCATTCCCACCCATGGATATCTCCCACTTGCCCTCGCATTTAAGGGATGATTACATGGAAAAATGAAACGCTAATATGAGGTGGAAAAGCACCGGTCATAGGCACTGTTACAAATCCTATTTAGGACTCCTAAGTACAATGGGAAGGATTCTTTTCCCCCCCAGACAGACTTGCTGGGCGTGCGGCTGCTTCTTTATTTTGCCCCTCAGTTATCTTTTTGAGCAGCTGGGCAAGCTTAATAGGGGGTTTAAAGCATCTCACAGATTCCTAAATTCTCACAGGCTTCCTGAAAATTTGGGCTCGAGAAAAAGAAACTAAAAAGAGAAACACCAAAAGCGACCATAAGGTGACCTCGGATGCCCCCAGAGCTGGCGGAGCCCGGGCTGTGCCTGGTGAAAGGAATGCCTCGGGATGGGACTTTTCCTGTCTATTATTGTTATTATTATTATTATTATTATTCGATGATTTCCTGGGGTCATTTCATCCATGAATGACCCCGCATATGTTAAATCCCCTAAATTTACCCTAAAATCAAACCAGGTGGGTTATTAGGGGAGCGCCAGGACTTCAGAGTTGCATAAGCTCCAGAAAACTGATCCTAAATGTGCTCTTGGCACCTCATAAAGGTGAGTTTGGGGGTTGTCTCCTGGGCTTGGGGAGGGGCTGTTTTATTTTATATACTTACATATTAAAGTGTATTTATGCTACTGTGTTATATTAATATTTCTTGAATTTTCCATGTGTACAGTCCTGTGTGTGCTGATGACCTCATGTAAAAATCTTTGTATTAGTTTATATTATTACTATATATGTGTATATATACACACATATACAGTAATATTATAAAGTAATATATATAGTATACATATATAATACATATTATAGTGTATCTATATTAAATATATAATTCATGTATGTATATTATCTGTATATATATTACAATATTATTATTTGAATATGTTGTTTATATATATATATCTGTGTATACACATATATGTGTGTGTGTATGTATAGAACAATATATAAACACCCAGATCTGTAGCTATTTAGGTGGAGGGATGAGTGTGGAAATACTGATTTAAATGGGTGTATTAAGACAACTCCTGTGCATAATACAGAGCATTAAATCTTATGACAAAAAGACCTTGATAACAATATTTTTCATATGTATTATAAGGCTGTATCCAAGTAGTAAATCCTGAGAGAATTTACTAATTAAATTCTGAGAGAATTTAATATATTCTGAATTTATTCTATATGAAATACAATTATTAAATTTGTAACTATATAAGCCCTATATACATGGAGAGAGCTCCAAGGACGTGTGTGCCCACACTGACATCTGTGTTCGTGTATTACAGAAATTATATTTTGTGCACAGCACAAATAGCAAACCCAGACCTTCACAGCAATAAAATGTATTTAAAAATGATGAAAAGATGTATTAATAAATGCTGTTAATATGCAATATGAAAGTCTAATTGGCCAAAGCATAGCCATATGGATGTACAGAGATGTGTGCTTGTGCAGATGCACAGTGTGTGTGAATCAAATACACTGTCTCACTAAAACCTTTGTATTAATAAAGTCTAGTTTATATATTTATAAATACCTATAAAAATATAAAGCTAAAAGCTATTATGATTTATATATTAAAATTAGACCTTTATATCAATGACCTTTATATCTACCTATGCATACAGATAAATACACACACACATATGCATACACATATTTTAATAACTTGTATGAAGTGTTAGTGGCAAGTTACAGTTTTCTCTCACTGGCTGTACCTATTTTATATAAACTATATATCTAAAAGCCTGCAGTATGTGTTATCTGCCATGTGGTATATACAAAATATCAGACACAATGGAGAGTAAAATTAATGAGTTGTTGTATACTATATAAAAACTCCTTAATGTGCATTTTTGTGACTTTATTACAAATGAACGATCACATCTCATGCTGTATAAAGTGTATATAGTGTATATATATATCTATAAAAGATGAATATAGCTTGCATTGTATCACTTTATTACTGATTAAGCTAAATATTTTATTAAAATAGTAAGTAGCACTAACTAAACTATAACTAGAAATATTTTATCTCATGTAAATAACCATTTGCTGGGGTTATCCCCAACCCTGGTGGCAGCTGGGCAGGTTTGGGGACATTTGCACCCACCTGGGGTCCATCCCCTGATGTGACACAACCCCAGGCTGGAGGCTCTGGGTACTCACAAGCCAGAGGATGGGGGAGAAAAATTCCAATACCCCTCACCCAAAAGCCCCGTGCCCCGATACACCAAAACAAGCACACAGGTGAGAGAAGAAAAATTTAAAAGTTTATTAAACATTAAGAATAACAGACAAAAAAAAAAAAAAAGATTTGGGCTGAACAGCATACAGGATGCAATCCATTTCTTGTCATACAGGTAATTTGATCTATTTGTTAAACTTGTATTTAATGCTGTCTTGTGGTGTTGCCAGAAATACGATGGTTGATCACTTGTAAGTTTTAATATATATATATATATTTTAATCTCTTCACATAAAAAAAATGGACAAAATAAAAATAAAACTGCACATCTCTATCGTAAATTACATGCAAAAATAGTTTTAAAGCAATAACTGGGGGTATTACAAACCCACAGAGGCAAGAGATTCAAGTGTGAGGGGTGAGAGCCCCCCCTGTGTGGGCACAGGGAGCGAGTCCAGCTGGAGCCTCACTGGGGCTCCTGCCCTGCATTTTGAATTTCTTGCTTTTGTGGATTCAAGTCAGAACTTTATTTCCATGGTGCTGGTATTTAGTGACTTCAGCACCATTCAAAACAGAAAAAGAAATACCCCCCTCTCTGCCACGGGCTTTCCCACAGAGAGCCCCAAGGTGCTCGGATCACAAATCCATCTCCAGTCCTGCTGATTTCTAGAGGGCATTCTTTTTTAAAAAGAAAAAAATTCGCTTCTAAGTTCAGCAAAAAAACAGAAGAGAAGACAAGCATTTTACCAATGCTTATAAGTTTAATAGAGGTCAGTGAATTATTTAGATAAGCTATTAATTATTCTGCAAATATATATATTTCTATTTTTATAAAATTACAATCTCTTATACCTACAAGCTCCTTCATGAGCAACAAAGCCATCAGAGGTGTGATGAGCCCAGCTGAGCTGTCCTTGGGAATTGAAAATGAGCTGAACTTCCACTTATTTATTATTTTGGGGAGACAACCTGGCTAGAGAACCTGTGTTTTTTTCCAGATTTTAGCCCACATATTTATAATTTTTTTTTTTTTAGTGCTATTTTTTTTACAAATAAGCTTTTCAGAGCATCCAAGGTACCTCACTCCCACAGCCAAGTGGGGAGTGCCTAAATCCCTCAGGCTCCTTGGCAAGTCCTCACCCCAAAGGAGAAGCTGCAGCCTGTGCACATTCCCAGTCCCTCCTGCCCTCCCAGGGCTGAGGAGGCACCGGAGCAGCTCCAGGACCGCTGGACCAGGCAGCTGCTGGAAACCTCTGTGCCCCTCTGTGGCCATAACAATAAATCTGTGACATCCAGCCTACAAAAACCATCTCCCACCCCTTCCCTGCCCAAAGAAACAAAAGCGTTCTCTGTCATATTTTTTTTTTTTCCCAAGCTGCCTTTTTTACGTGTTACAGAAAGTTTTGTGGTCACAACCCACCCACTCCCCCCACTGATGGCACCCCTGACCTCGCTCCTGCTCCTGGGTCACCCCAAAAACACCCCTGGTGGGGGGATTGGCGGCTGCTGCAGTTTGCTGTGCTGCTGCCCAGTGTGTGTCCACAGCAGCTCCGAGCCCCGTGCCACACACTCTCGTGTGCCTCGTCCTGACCTTTAGGGAATAACTCACTGCAGCACGTGGAAATTCAGTTTACCCAATAAATGGTCCACAGGCAAGCACTGCATGTCAAGGGACACTGACAAGCCAGGTGTGTCTGTGGAAAAATACTGGAAAAGTGCCATTCGTGCGAGGGGATTTTTAGTGCCGACCAAAATGCTGAGTTCTTTGTCGCCGCCTCTCGAAGCGTGAAAAATGATTTAATGGAATGAACAACCCTCTTATTGGAGAATAATGTCAGAACACTTAGAAAACTGTGAGCAAGACATGTAGCACCGTGTTTTCCTCACGTGTTACTAACTGTATATGCAGTACACAAAGTGTGTACAGGATCTGAGCTATTTATAAGAGAAAAAGTATTCAGCTGGAAACAGATTGTAGCAGCAGCAGCAGATCAGAAGTGCCTACGAGTGGTTTTGTGTGATGTGTTATTTTCCTGCCATTACAAAATATTGTATTGTCCAATCAATAGCTGACTAAAATCCATGTTGTGCTTTGTCCCTGTTAAACAGTTTCTTTATGTGTTTCTGATGGAAAATAGTAAAGTCTCTCCTTTTCAGTAATATGGAACGTCCTGGAAATCCATATCACTTCCATAAAAATTTAATTTAAAGCACAGAATATGCCGGTGTGCCAGTGGTAGGCTTAAAATATTAAAAGATTTAAAAAAAAAAAAAAAAAAAAAAAAAAAAAAAAAAAAAAAAAAAAAAAAAAAAAGGAAAGAAACAACAACCAACAAACCCCTAAGCATTTCCTTTCTGTACAACAATGGAGAATATATATCTTTGCTATATATTTTAAACATGGAATAGCTTTCTCTTTTTGCTATATATATGTCTTTCAAAATACATTGTCAGTATTTGTACTTGAAAAATACTGTACAAAACGAACATACTATAATTATTCTGTATAAACTTTATACATTTTATAATATCTATCCTTTTGGTCTAGAGTAAACACTTAGATTGATTGGATTAACCACAGTATATGACAACACCATCCCCTTCTGAAATACACCAGTGTCTCTTACATTCATTTTTCAGAAGTCCACTTTATATTAGAACATACATGTTCAAAAGCAGAGAGTTTAAAACAATAAAGTTCAGAACCATCAGTTCATGTCACACTCAAAACAACAATCACTAGGAAAAAATGGGCTTTGCAAACCAGTGACTTCTTCTAACTGAATAAAAGTGATTTTTAAAACAGTAAGATATAATCCACAGAAAATATATTACAAAACATGGGGGGGAGGGGGGGAGAAAACCAACTGAATTTAGGTATTCATCGAACTTTTAATCACAAAATGGAATAACTAACTGAAAACAGAAAAGCCCCTCTGATTCCGACATCGGATCTGGTTTGACGCTGTGAGTTTTGTTCTCGTCTCAACTCGTTACCCTGCTCCTCACACACGCGCTCCCCCCACGGCAGGGACACGGCCAGCACGCTCACGGGAACGTGCCTCTGGCTCTGGGAAACTCGTTGGTAAGGACACGAAAACTCCTGTTTGGGGAGGGAACCATCCTACTTGCAGCGGGAACATCCGGGCAGCATGCACGCGAGCGCACGACGGGATTATTGCTTCAGGTACGGGCAGTGCGAGGTACACACTGTGCTCCATCACACACTCCTACCTACCTACCTGGGGTCCGTGGAGAGAAAAGGAACCTTAAAGTAGCTACAGAGAAGCCATTATGGGATCTATAGTGAGTACAGCTAAACTCAGTCTAACAGCACTTTAAAAATCTGAAGACAATTTTATCACCAAAGAACTTAAAATACAACGAAAGCGATCTATAAATTAATAGTTCTGCAGTGTAGTACTAAATTATTGTTTGTGCACTTTATTAGCGTGTTAACTCTTCTGATTAGACAGACTTAAAACGATAGCTTGTTACTCTTGAAAAAAAAACTGAGATCTACTTTTTTTTTCTTTTTTTCTTCCTTTTTTTTCCTTTTTTTTTTTTT
>NW_020955298.1:207592-210991 GCF_003031625.1 Empidonax traillii | reverse complement strand
AAGATAATAAAAAGCTTACTATGGTGGTTTCTCAACAGTCCAGGTAAAAATGTGGCACCCTTTGAAGAGGGTTCATAAAAATGGGAAGTGCTGAGATGCGTGCACACCCACACACAGGCACACCCACGGACACAGACCTGGGAACACACGTGTGCACACACACACACACACACACACACGCAGGGACACGCACACGCAAACGAAACAAAACGAAAAAAAACAAAACAAAACAAAAAAACCAACGTTAAGTCAGTTTTGTTTCTGCTTCTGGTAAAGTGCTGAAGACAGAAAGGTTGGTTTGGGTGTGGTGCTATCAAACAGGAAACACATTGTCCATCTAGTCAAATGCCAACCCGCGACAAAGAGAAAAAAAAAAAAAAGGAAAAAGAAAAAGAAAAAACAAACAAACCAAACAACCAAACCCCACTTCCCCCCCACATCTCGGATTTACAGGGGGCCGTGTCGAGCTTCGTACTTGGCCAGGACGTTCTTGCACTTGCCCAGCTCTTTCCGCAGGTCGGCCACCTCCTGGCGCAGCGCCGAGTTCTCCTTCTCCAGGAAGGAGGCGCGGATGGCGATCTGGTTCTCCTTCAGCCGCCGCGCGTCCCGCGAGCGCTTCGCTGCCATGTTGTTCTTTCTGCGCCTGGCCCAGTATTTGTCATCCTGCTCATTAAACACAGCGAGAGACAAACGAGGTATTACATTTCGGTAAGATGAAGCTGCCAGCCGGACGCCCTCCCGAGCCGCCGCCTCCGGGGCTTCAGTGCCATCCCAGCCCGGCAGCGCCGGGCACGGCGGGACAGGAGTCGCAGCTCTACACGGCACAACCCGCCCAGGGAGCGCAGATGCCCTCGCATGTTTCTGTCAAAATGTTTACACTAACCCCCTCATCCTCTTGACAGTGAATTCCTCCAAGGAAAAACGAAGGAATATTCCAGTGGTACAACCCCTCTCGCATCTCTGCTGCCCTAGTTAGCACATCCACCTTCGCGTGCCGTGACTCACCCTCTGCAGTGGCTGGAGCAGCACTAATTACCTCTGGCCCTGCTCAGCTCTGCCAGCCAACACCTGCTTCACTCTCTCTGTTGGTATCACCCATTTCATCTACTGCTCAGCTCTCTTTTTTCTCTTCAAAGCTCTCCACAGAGCCCCAAAGTGTTCCTGTGTGCACCACCAAGTCACTGGAAGAGGATTCCCTGGCACAACAGCGATGGCTGCCCTGGTACCAACCACAGAGATTAGTACAATAAGCTTTTACTGTGGGAAAAAAAAGAAAGCGTTGGCCAGAAATACTTCCACTTCCCCCTGAAGTTTCATAAGCTAATACATTCCCAAAGTGCTACCCCAGAAGGATTGCCTCTAGGAGATGACCTTACTGCACTGGTGCACCAACGGCTCGAAGTAACTACTGAATTTCACCTGATTTTTCCACTCGTCCAATGAAGTGGAAATGCAGCACAGCACCATGCCCAGCACAAGGCACAGGACCCAGCTGCTCCTACGCTGCACTGAGCACACAAACACCCACCACTCCTGGATCCTTCAGCCTGGAGCATTCCCAGCCTAATCCTGCTGCTCTGCACCTTCTGCTGCTGCTTCCTTAAGGCAAGGCAGGAGCAAAACAACTGCTGGCAGGAGGACTCTTGAACTGCTTTCTATTAGTCTGGCTCAACAAGTTGTGTAGCAATGCTGATTTGGAGCCAGTGCTATCTCTGAATTGCTCTTCACCTGTACTTAGATGGGACCCCCAAAAATCCTCTTAAAAACAAGCATGCAGCAAAAAGCTATGACCCAAATCTTGTTTATAATTTCCCATCTCATTCCACTCCATAAAAATCAGCTTTAAGCAATTTATTAGTGTGCCACCTAGGCTTCATCCCTCTTTATTTTAACAAATTGCTATGGCAAATCCCTTAATCCAGGCCTGAAAGAGGTAAGGCTGGCATTTCCAAATCACATGCAGCCCAGAGACGATTGACTGGTCTAATCTGCTTACCCTCCCCCAAGACCCAGCGCCGCTCCACATGCCAGGGCAGAGGCAGCGCGTGGGTCAAGCGCCCTGAAACGAGTCAAGGGC
This sequence comes from Empidonax traillii, assembly GCF_003031625.1. Taxonomy (NCBI): domain Eukaryota; kingdom Metazoa; phylum Chordata; class Aves; order Passeriformes; family Tyrannidae; genus Empidonax; species Empidonax traillii. The sequence continues at coordinate 208,914 of NW_020955298.1, read as the reverse complement.
AACCCAGGGGATTATCCCCAGGGAATGAGAGACCCTGAACTTCTAGCTCATTCCCAGGTGGAAACTAAGTGCCCCACTGCTGCACCCTGGGCACTGCTGGGTGCCACCTTTGGAGCCAACAGCACCTTTGCCAGGAGTTTGCTGCGATGACTAAGGATACCTGGGAGACATCACAGAGTGAGGAATGGCACTAAGGAGCAAACTCCTGCCATTCCTGTGACAAACACCTCTCCCTAAGCAGAACCCCAAACACTGCAACCCAACAGGGAATCACAGGCAGCAGAATTCACCCAGGCAAGCAATAAAGTGCAGATAAACCTCTGTAAAGCAAAGACGAGGATACCACAGACAAAGCGACAGTAACACACCACCTGAACACTCCTGGAGTTGTGATTTCTGTGCTCTCAACTTGCACCACAGTATCCTTAGGGATAAAAATAGCTTCTTTCCCTAATGCTATCAACCTGGTGCAAACACATGGCATCCCAGTCTCTGTGCACGTGCAGCCAAGGATTCCCACACTCCAGCAGGCTCTCAGTCTGTGTCTTGGGGGCAGCAGCAACAGTAGAATGAAATTCTGCACTGACTGCCTCTGATAAAAATGATCTTCTGGGAAAGCACATACTGGGAAAACAATCCTGCAAATAATAATTTTCAGAGTGTTTGATAACCTGGATCAGTCGATCGACTTTCCTGCTGTCTTCATGTTCTCTGCTCCTCACATCTCAGAGGCAGTGAGTGAGTGGCAGAGACAGGGTGCTCATTCTTTTTAAATATTGTGGTAGTATAATATTTGAACTACTGTATTAAAACACACCTCTCATCTGAATAATTCTGTTCTGTTTTCCTACAACTTGTCTATGATTCTTTCACCTGGATTAGTGAATATGTATTAGTGAAATACAGTGTTTACTGTAGTGTTCCCATTCATCATTAAACACAGCTAAGGCACCATCCAAACAATACAGAATATACTTCATTCTGTTATCATCAGGGTGCTCCATGGACCCTGCAGGAGATGGATTCTGCCTTGAAGAATTCACAATCTACACTGAGTAGACAGAGGATGAAGAAAAAGGAAACATGATCAGGCTGTTTCATAAGTGGGAAATATGGGACAAAGCAAGCTCATCCAAGGTCACACAGGAAGTTTCTGGCATACAAAGGAAATGAATATTGAGCTCATGAATTTCAACTGTTGCATAACTAATAAGGGACATCCTCCTGTCAGTCTCATTCAGAACCCTTAATAGTTTCATCCTACAACAGAGTTGTGTTTAGGTTGGAAGATTTACCTCAGAAGAGAAAACAGATTTACCTCA
>NW_020955298.1:99168-207383 GCF_003031625.1 Empidonax traillii | reverse complement strand
CAGGAAGTTTCTGGCATACAAAGGAAATGAATATTGAGCTCATGAATTTCAACTGTTGCATAACTAATAAGGGACATCCTCCTGTCAGTCTCATTCAGAACCCTTAATAGTTTCATCCTACAACAGAGTTGTGTTTAGGTTGGAAGATTTACCTCAGAAGAGAAAACAGATTTACCTCACATGAGAAAATAGATTTACCTCACATGAGAAAACAGATTTACCTCAGAAAACAGATTCATGCTCAAACCTGTACCTCAGACAGTGGCTGTGAGAGGCCCTGCAGGAACAGCCTCGTCACCAGTTCCAATTTACCTTCAGGTCATCCGGGATGAAGACTTTGCGAGCTTTCTTAATCATGGGCTGGGGCTTCAGCTCTTCTTCAGAGAACTTGCGCTTACGAGGATCAAACATCTCCTGGCCAGGAATACTGGAAAGAGCAAGATCTGCAGGGTCAGGTTCGTAGCCGACAGGGACTTGGATAGTCTCAGGATCGATGGGACTCGGTGTGTTTCGGTTTGCTGGCAAGATCTGACCTGCAGAAACACAGAGTAATACAGCCATGTTAGAGAAGTATGTAAATAGTATCACTGAGCAGGGATTTTAGAAGATCTCCACATAGTTCAAAAGCAATGATTCTTCAAGCTTTCCCTGAGCATTTGGTATCTGCTTTTGATCCATATTAAGATTGTCCATTCTGCAGGGTGCATATTCAGATCCTGACATGCTCATGCCTTCAAATTTCTAATTCCAGCTGCTAATCTTGGATGCCCACATAAGCTCACTGCATCCAACACTGAACTGCAGGTCAAAGATACCAACCTGTGCTCCAACCTGTGCCACTTCAGCAGGATCCCAGGGTCTCAGGAACAAGTCATAAGTACTGTTCTTTAGTTCAGATTTACTCACCACACTGCAACCCTTCCTGGTTATCTCATGCACAGATTTCCTCACATACGCCTTTGGGGGTGTGTTTAGTTTACAATCAAACAATGTACAGGACTTGCCGTGCACAGTATCTCACCAGAGTGTACTTTCAGCTGTGCTGAAGCACTCCAAGGAGACCTCTATCAATTCTCTGTGAAATCCTACCAGTGATATTCTAAAAGTCAGTGCAACATGAAAGGCTACAACTCCTTAAAAACGCTCTGCAAGAATGAAAGAACACTTACCGATGCTGCATTTCTCTTTTATGATATATAAAATCTAATAAAAAGGAACCTAGCCCCGGAAAATGAATGCTAGCCCTCCCATTTTTCTTTCTTTTTTTTTTTTTTTTTTGATCTTAGATACAGCCTTCGAGATCCCACAGCACCAATTCAGGCACCATTCCCACTAAAAATCCAATTTAAAATCTCAACCAAAGGTTCCAAAAATAGGATCCTGAAGTCAGCTGCCTAAACGTGGACTTCCCCTGGGGGCAGAATTTTCAGAAGTTTTCACATGCCTCAGAAGTAGAAGCCTCACAGACTTCAGAGGGAGGACTTCTGATTGAAACAGATATTCTTTTATAATTTTGGCTATTTGCTAATTCACTTTGACTTTAGCCATCTGACGGCTTTTATAACTACAAAAACATCCTGTGACTGTGTAATATTTCCTTTTTTGTGCCCACATCTGCAATATTTAGGGTGTAAAATGGTAAACATTAAATGTCATTTCTAATTCCAAACCAAGGCCAGTGTTAACAATGTAAGTTTTATTTTAATCTAGGAGATCGTGGCAACAATATTGGAATCACATGGAAAAGGCACCAGGGAATTGTGTTGTGCAAACCAGGGCTTGCTAAGGGAGAGCTTTGTCTTTTGTAACTCCTATTTAAAGCTGATAAAATCAGCTTTCAGGAAAGGCTGGTAAGGGCTGGGGAGAAGAGAAAAGGAGGATCAAAGTTATTAAAATATGTATCTACGGCTATGGGAGAGGGAGGGAGAGGAAAGGATGCTGCTGCATCCTATTTAAAGGATGAAACACAGGAAAGGCTCCTTTAAATGCCTGTAGCGGAGCAGCCAGGTATTCTTTACTGCACACAAATACACAGACACATGCACACGCAAATCAGGCAAATTCTGTAATGCAGATAAAAATGAAGCAAGATGTGAGCTCTGAATACTTTTATATTTCTAGTGAGCAAGCAGGGTGTTTCTAAAAGTCAGGTGGATTGTGAAATCTACCCCAGCTTTCCAATTGCCCCACACAGAAGAGCCTGTATTTAAATGCTGCTGAAGTTCTTGACACGCAGTATCAGTTTGCATATTATCATTTATCTGTAAACTGCCAGATTACACAATTACATGAGCTCTGTAATCATTGGCCTCAAGAAATTTTACAATATCACTCAGAGAAAGGGCAAAAATATTCCTTTTAAACAAGGGAAATCGAGCCATTGCATCTTAGCAATGCAACAGCAAAATAAAGAGTGATGCATCTCCACGGTGACCTGAGAGAAGAACCTGTGGCAAACAAGACCCTGCCTTGCTCCCTACATGCACACATTTCATTCATCTCCCCTAGCCCAAGGAGCTCTCACAACTAGAGAGCCAGCACAGCCCTTCAGCAAGCACAAGATGTCCCAGTGCCAGCGTGAAGCTCGTTCAGGGTGAACGCTGTCCTAAGGCAAAGCCTGAGCAAACCACGCACACCCCTGAACGCCGTCACTGGGGAGCCCAGAGGGCATTGCCCTGTAAGATACCCCTACACCCATGGGGCACACACCCCTCAGCCTGTGTGGGCCAAACTCTGTTCTGCCATGGTCCTGCCAGTGACCAGGAGCTCCCCCAAAGGACAGAGTTAACAAGCCCCGAGCAGAAAAACCAGCACTGCCTCGCACGGCGTTTTACATGAGGCAACTCCTGGCACTCGCCACCTCTTTATTTATTCAATCAAGTTTTTGCCAATAATGCGAGCCAGGAACCTGTCTCCATCAGTTTACTGGCCAATGGCCACGACATCTCCGTGGTGCTGGAACTCTCCATAATCCAAGAGGGCGGCGTGGGCAGCGCTGGCACTGCCGGAGAGCAGCGGCCTCGCCTTGCATCGCTCCCCGAGCTCCTCTCCCCGCGTGTGCACGGCCCTTCTCGCCGTGCACCCTCCTGCCAAATTTGTTCTGGGTGTTATTTTTATGCACTCAAATTCCTCGCAATCAGAGGCAGGTCAAATAAGCACAGCAATCTGAGTGTCATGTGCCCAGCAGCCGACTAATCCTCGCATCAGCAAACTTCCCAGCTGTCACAACATCCAGAGGAAAGGGCTGGTAAGAGGCGGTGATGCACAAGGAGTCAGCCAAGGAGGAAGCCCACTCTGCCAGCTGCCAGGGCCAGGCAAGGTGAGGCACCTCACTGCCCAGCACTGGGAGCCAGCTGCCTTTGCCAGGCTCTGTATTATTTAAACACTCTGTGCTCACAACGGCGGCCAAATTTTCACAACAGTGAAGTGGCTGGACTGTTTAATGTGCTTAAGCTTTGTTCTCAATGGGGGCTGATGACTGCCAAGTGTTTTGGAAAGAACTTAGCCCCTCTATTTAAGTTGCTGAAATGAGAGCTCTTGAGCATTAAGCCCTTTTGGAAATCCAGCTGCAGAACTCCACGGTGGTGGTGGTGGTGGATGCAAGCCGGGAACAATTGTTAATGGAAACTTCCCCTCATACCACCCTAGTGATGTGTCTCAACCATGCCCTGGAGAGACCACAGCTATGTCAACACTGGCCTTTTGTCTGGAGCCTTTCCCACTTGTAGAAGAGCTCCACTCAAGCGACACAGAGTATGCCAGGACAGACACAGCTCCAGGTGTCTCCTGGCAAAGGGATCAGCAGGTTTTGACATCCCCAGCAGTTACAGCTGCCCCAAAATCTTGCCTTTGCTGATGCTCTTGGTGTTGCTCTGGCAGATATGAGCAATAGCAGAAAATTTTCCAGAAAGAAGGACTTGAAAGAAAGTTGGCTGTTCTAACCCTTACAGTCTTCCTCCTCCTCCTCTGGGCAGACACTGCCAGTGAGAAAGTTCAGTGTAATGGCAATATTTTCAAAGTGGCTCCTTGTTCAAAGAGAAATGGACTGAGGCCACTCACTTGTGTCATCTAGGTCACCAAATGGCTGGTTTATTAAAAAAAAAAAAAAAAAAAAAAAAAAAAAAAAGCAGTTTTTAATTGCCTGCAATAATTAACATTCACAATTCAAAAGCACAGTAGCATTTTTATACACCCAGAAAAACCCAAATGCTGATCTGGTATCATGGGGAGCTCAATCACCATATCCTGACTCTTAATTTCCCCTTTCTGAAACATCCCACCTACCAGCTGTGCCCAGGAGAGTTAAGACGGAAATAACCTCTTCAGCTGCACCACTGCTTGACAGGCTTCTCATGTGTATTGCAAGAGATCCCTGGTAAATTATGTGGAACTCAATTTTGAATCATTCAACTCCCATAGAAATGTGTCTGATGCTCAGAAAATCTCCCTTCTCACAGCCCTTCCACTCTCCTCATCAGCTCAACAGCTGGCTGGAGAACAGCGCCGAGAGAAAGAAAAGAAAAGGGAGTGAAAATGTTCTAATCAAAATATTTTTCCCTATTTTTTTACACACACTGGAGGGAAATAAAAGAGGAGTTTCTTATTCAATTTATTAGCAGCCCAGAGATAAAACATGTGTTTGCTAATCGTTTTTCTTTCTATAAACTGAAGGCACTTTGTGTGTGTCAGTCAGACTGTGCAGCACAGCAGTTAAACTGACAGATAATCCTCACCCAGAGCTGCTCCAGAGGACGCCGCTGCTCTGCCGATGTGTTTTCCAAACCAGTCTATCCCCTTGGCAGCCGGCCAGCTATTTGGGATAGTTCTCTCACTCCAAATCACAGCCTGTCCCAGACTAATCTGTCATCCAGTTCTGCATTAACTCCTTCTGCTTCCAGGAAAAGCTCTCTCACTGCGGAACGCACGGCAACGAGAAGGAATCGAGAGACGGGCAAAAATCCCCCCAGGCAGCAAAGGAACAGGAAGATTCTGGAGGTCAAGACTTATCTAAGGACAGCATCTTGTCAGGTTATCATTCCTCACTTACAATATTAAAAGCAATCTCTTATCTTCCTATCTAATTTCCCTGCTATCAGGATTTCCGTGTCTTCCAGAAACCAACCCCTTTGGGTGGATAAGCCACACGTTATGACCCTCCAAGCCCTCACCTGGAAGGACAAACCCAACCACTCTCTGCTTGGGGGTGAAGAAGACACTTCACCTCTGGGTGTGTTTATGGAAGCACTTATTAGGGGAGCTTTATTTTCTTCTCAAGCAACAGGAGATCAGTGTATTTTGACCAGGGCTCCAACCCAGCACAGACATTCCTCTATTTCTTATCTTAAACAAACTCAATTCTGCTGAACACGGGGTGACTGCAAACACTTCCTGCGGAAAGAAGGATCTTAATCCAACGAAACCACAACATAATTCGTTGCTTTTAACACACGCTCAGAGACTGGCACATGAAAGTGTTTTTTAAAATGTGTACTTTTTAAAGATATCAGCATTGTTTACAAACCTTGTGCATTTAATTACAAAAGAACTGTCATTTCCCCTCTCAGCATTGTGTGCCTCCCGCTCTGGGCCTCTACAGTATTATTCCAGGCAGGACTGGTAGTCTTATTAAGATTGTCTGACACTTCCCATTAGAGGATGCTGCCTTCAGTTCCTTCGGCCTCTGCCAGATTTCAACCATTCTGTTTGGATTTCTTGTGTGCCAGTTACGCTTCCTGCCAAAATGGTTCTACAGTTTCCCGAGAAAGGTTCCGCAAAAATACTTTGTTTTGAACCTGTTAAAAGTTTCTGGCAAACTTTCCCCTGAGCTGTGCTAAGTGGCCTGTGCACTGGAAGAGAGGGCAGCTCATGGATCAGTGTTATTTCATGGAATCACAGAATCATTTAGATTGGAAAAGACCTCTGAGAGTCCAGCTATTACGCCAGCACTGCCACCACCAAACTCCATGTCTTAGGTGCCACATCTACACATTTTTCAATACCCCCCAGAGCTGGTGGCACAACCACCTCCCTGGGCTTCCCTATATCCATGCTCAGGCTGGGGGAGAAGGGGGTAATTTCAGTAAGTGATTAGGACTCAAAGCTGAGAACGGAGCAAGGAGGTGAGGAAGGCAAGGATGAGGGAGTCTGGTGGTTACAAAGGAGAGGCAGAGCCTGGGAGAGGAAGGCTGTTCCAGCAAAGGCTGGGATGAACAAGTTCAGCAGAAGAGCATCATCGAAGGGAACAGGGCAGCAGAGTGCCTGTGCTGATGGCACAAACACAGCTCCACATTCCCCGGTCCCACAGATCCTGTTCAACAAACACTGAAGTGCACTGGCAAAGCTCCCTGTCCTCCTTCAGCTCCTTACAGTTCCCCCCATCCTCTCACATCTGCAGTAAATGAGGTCAAGATCCAAGATCCTACAGACACCCACATCCTTCCTGATACGGCCCTGGCTCAACCCAGGGCTGGTCTGACCTCCACATGCAGACCAGGAAAAGGGAGAAGAGAGGATATAATGGAATTAAAGCTGCATCTCCAAGCAGACAAGGGAGGGGTTTGCTGTCTGAAGCTGCACACGTGGCTTTCAGCTGAGTGCAGACTGTGGAGGGCTTGACTTGCAGCTCCTGCATGTGTTAAACGTGGTGTGCATGTAACATGCTCTGCCTGCTGGGCCAGTAATGTTCTGCCCTTCAAAAGCAATAAACAAATAAATATGGGGGACCAACAGGTAAAATTTTCCACTATGTCTCCCAGACTCTACTCTTCTGTAAGATCCACATTCTGAAAGCCCTACCTCGACCTACAGAAGGCTGCACTTAGCTCAACGAGACCCCATTTCTAAAAACAACCAGGAAATTAAACTTCTAGTCCCTCCCAAACTACCCCTGCAAGACACCTCACAGTAGTGGTTCCTGTTCTGAGCATTTCCCTCGCAGAAGTGCTTACACAGAGAGTCAGAGGGTTTGACTACACAGGCATTTTAAAATTCTTGAAAAGCATGCAATCTAGAGCATTCCTAAATGTCTTTCTGGTTTTCTTGTAGGATGCTGCTTTCCTTACAAAGATCAGCCAAGATGGCATTCAGTGGGGACAGGGCCTGAAGAGACGCTGCAGGGCAGAGCGTTCACACCGTGTTTAATTTTGATTTACGCTTGGCTTAGAAGCATGTCTCACTTCAAGATGCTGATATTCTCTGGTGCATTGGAGCTTCATGACATCCTCTGGCATATTTTCATTAGCTGGCAATTCACACATAGTAAGGTTCCTCAAAAGTGCAGTAATTCTTTCTTTTCTTAAAGGGAAGGTTCCAGAGGAGCATCAGAATTGTCAACCTGCTCTGAAGGAGGCGAAAAGATCCATTTTCCTTTCCTTGGACAATTAAATGCCCAGCTTTAATAAACCAGTCACCAGTAGATTTTAGATAGGGCAAAATCATAAAGCCGTATCAGGTTGTGCCATATCAGGCTTTAGGTAAAAGCCTGATATGGCACAGAATCAAAGAATAATTTAGGTTGGAGAAGCCGTCCGAGACCATCAAGTCCAACCTGTGACCAATCCCCACCTTTGTCACCCAGCCCAGAGCACTCAGTGCCACGTCCTGTCATTCCTGAGACACCTCCAGGGGTGGGGACCACACCACCTCCCTGGGCAGCCTGTTCCAATGCTTAACCACCCAGGAGTGAAGAAACTCTTGCTGATGTCCAACCTGAACCTCCCCTGGCACAGCTTGAGGCTGTTTCCTCTTGTCCTACCACCAGTTGCCTGGAGACTCTCCCCTTGTTCCAACCTCAAACATGCCCTCACGTGGAACGGTGCTCCAAACAAAAGACAGCACTTCTGCTCGAGATGGAGTTCATGGCACTGCCAACGTGCTCTCCAGGTGAGCTCCTCTCACATTGTTCTCTTTATTTGTCTATCCATGACAGCACGCTCTCAGCCAGTAAACAGGTCTTGCAAAAAGCCATCCCAGTTAATCCTGACAGCATATGCCACCCATGACTCACGGATCTATTACCCAGTCCTGGTACCCAAGCCCTTCTCGCTCTTGGGTGTGTTATCAAAACACAGCCAAGTGAGATTTCCACTGGCATGGAGAGGCCACGTGCAAGAGGTACATTTCCTCTGCCTCCCAATCAGCAGCTCATGGCAAGCCCGAGAGACAGACAACAGATGCTATCAGCAGCACTCGGAATATATCCCTCCAGAAAAAGAGGTCACTGGGCAGAGTTACAGCAACTTGAAAATCTCAGCTTCTCTCTTGAGCTGCTCTGCGCACACAAATCGGAATTATCTCTCGCAGCCGCTTTGCATTTTTAATTTTTTACCTTTTTATCACTTTACGTTTCACTAAAAGAAAGTTCACTCTTTATGGGACAATTCATAGAGGGGGATTTGTATAAAATAATCACATTTTAAGAATTAGGGATGCCAGAATGGGAACACGCTGTTCCCATAACCTTTTAAGTAAGACTGAGTACATCTTATTTTCTCTCTGCCTTAAATTAGGATCCTCTAACGTGTTTTGGAAAATAAATCCCAAACAAACAGCAAAACCCAAAAAACTGCATTTGGTTTGTTACAGCCCAATAGCTGCAGAGGTCTAATTTGCCTTTATATATTGCTTTTATTCCCCAGGTGCACACAGGAAGAAAGCACAAGGATGTGTGGTTGTAGCTTTTTCTCTTTTGATATGTTTATCTTCATTTATAAACTACAGAGATGCACCAGGCCTGGGTAGTCTGAAAAAGGGGTCAGAGGAGGAGGGGAACACGTCACTAAGGCTTAGGGAAAATTCCAGGAGAACAGGCTGTGGAATATGGGTTTTATCTGTGTGTCTGTAACCACTTCACAGCTGCTGCAAGATACAGGTTTCGGTGGCACATCAGACAAAAACTGGGAACTTCAAAAAGCAAGCCTAATTAAAAGAAATTACAACACTGGGCAAGACATTGTCTGATAAATTCACTTCTAAACGTGAGTCACCGAGCACCTGAAAATGGCAAGAAACTGCTGAGGAGCCTCAAACCCCAAACTAATGCCTGCAGAGATTTCTGCATCTCACTTTGACCAGAAAAACCAACACATACCAAAATCTTCGGGTTTATCTTCTAAAAATAGAGGCAGTGATAAAGGTTGGTGATGGAATATACTTCTGGAAGAAATCCTGGAATCCTAATGCTTATTTTCCTTCTTGTGACCTGCTCTGCAAACTGCCCACAGCCCTGGACTGAGCCTCTGAACACTCTACTAATGCATGTTCTGAATGCAACAGGTATGGTGACCCTGTGGAGATTGTCAGCTATGTCAAAAATGAAATTAAAATGCCCCAAGACACAAAAGTCGAGCCTCCTTCCCTTCACTGAGCAGTGCATTTATTGTGACGCCTCCAGGAGGCATCTCAGCAAAAGGGATCAGGGAAACTCGACTGCCATTTGAGAACTGCCATTTCTTCTGAACTCTTTGCCCTCAATTCACAAGTAACAAAGATTTTAGTTTTGATGTCACACACAGCGTGGCTCTCCACTGCCAGTTAGTGAAAAAAAAATTATATATTAAGGCAATATATTTAAAAAATATCAATCTATTCAAAATAAAAATACATTTCAGTGTAAGCTTGAGGCCAACATGCACTGGCAAATCACTGACCAGTTCACTGCTTATGGGAGCTTTTAAACATGGGTGTCTGCATTTTAGAAACAGAGACACAGAGGACCCTGAGAAGTGTCAGCCAACAGCAGCCTTATTTACAGTAACCATACCTTTAATTATTTTTCTTCCAGCACCCATAGCTGCAAATTTCAAATATTAGCTGCCAATGCAGGCATACCCCATGACTTTCAAACGACGCCTTGGCTCTGAAACATTTCCTTACTGGAGGTCCTTTGGAAAAATTAAATTTCATGGGAATAAAGTTCCCTGCATGCTGTGCTGCACTTGGTGCTTCCCAGCACCTAGACCACCAGTTCAGCACCATTCTGACTGAAAACAATGCGCTTTCCTACTTTCATAGGCAATACATCACTGGTATGGACCACCACTATTTCAGGGTTATCTGGGAGAGGGGAATGTGCCAATGTACTTATTTCTGAGATCTTCAGTCTCTACAACACTTAATAATTCATATTAAACATACCAGAGCCTTATTACAAGCTGATTCCCACACAAGTAAATTGACTGCCTGGCTTCCTTTTCACACTGGTGGCCACCCCATTCTGTAGGCAGGACACCCGTGAGGCAGCACAGACCTCACAGGGTTTTGTTGTCCAGGGATTTTGGGAGGGTTTGTGGTGAGGACAGCACAGGACACAACCCCTCCTGTTCTTTCCCTCTTATTCACAGGTCAGCTGCAGGCACAGGCACTGCAGAGCTCCCACTGCGTGTCCCTGCTCAACACAGGACGGGGCCTGCAGGAGTCGGACATGCGGAAAAAGGTGTGTCCGTGCCCAAATGGAAGGAGAAACCCTGGAGAGCTGGAAAGCTCTGCAGGCTGAGGGCAGCAACAATTCACAGGCTTGGAAAATTATGTGGGCTTTACCTTTTACACTCCTGTTAACTCTGATTTTCATGAAGTAGGTGGTGTTGCTACAGCAACTGTCGTATCACATAATTTCTGCTGTCTCTGTCATAGGGATCATCTTATTTTATCTCAGATATGCAGCTTTTCTTCATCTATTCTAAAGCCCTCCGCATTGTGGATATAAAAAATTATACAAAATAGAGCTGTGTCATATAAATGATTTTTTTTTTTCAAATGTAGCAGAAGGAATAAAGAAAATGGCACTGACAGATTTATGGTGCTCCAGATTTTCAGAAATAAATTAAGGGCTGGTCTCACGATAAAGATGTTTCACGCCACCTTTAACGTGCTCTTCCTGCAGAAGCTAACCCTGTGTTCCTGTGCACTTCAGCAGAAGTAACTCATCTATTCACAGGTGAAAACATCTTGCTTCCTCATGCCCCGACTATTTATGTGCCCACATTCCACACAAAACTCACACCCAGCTTAGATGCTGCTGCCCACCCACCACACACAACCTCACCTGCTACACCTGCAGCCTGGAAGAAGGATCTACTGAAGCAGAAGTCTCAGCCCATCCTTACCTGTTTCAGAGGGTTTGTCCAAGCTGCCTAGGGATGAGGCAGTCACCCAGCTTTACCACTGCTCAGTAACCCAAGAATCTGGCTCTACCTCTTTTGCCTCCACTTTGCTGCCTGGATGAGGTCTTTTGAGGATTCAGTGCACCAGCAAAACTCAATAAAATCCTGATGATGGAAAAGCTGTATTCAATTTTTCTTATTAACATGCATTCCAACTCGTGCACTCGGGGGTCTTCCTTTAAAAAATATAAAAAGCAATGTGGAACAGTAGTAAATATTCAATTACACCCTCAGGCTACTCAGGAAACCAAAGAAAAGCCCTACGTCTAGTCAAAGCTTATTGCCCAGACCACTCAGCTGCCAGCACAGCTCAGACCACCAGATCAAGCTCTGCCACAGCCTGAGCTCGTGAGTATTTATATCTGCTTCTTCCCAAGCATTTCCAGTCACTCCCAAAACAATCAGTGCAGTCACCAAACTACACTTCACTTCTACAAACAGGTCCTGGGCAGATGGAAATTCGCCAGCATGGATCCAACCTGTGGGCAAGAACTGTATCCTGTGCACCTGGTTAACTGTCACGTGTGAAATTAAGTTATCAAATGGCCTTTCAGTTCCTTCCATCACTTTGCAAACTTCCTTTCAGTGCCCCAGTAGTTGACAGTTATCCTTAGGCTCGGTTTCCTAGGGAAGTGAGTTTTGTGATATCGAGCTGCTCACGTGTCTGTCCAGCCCCCTCCCAACAAATCTGGAAATCGTTGGCCAATTTCAAACAAATTTGGCAGAGAGGTATCCACACATGCTTTTTGGAAACCATGCAAATGAAAGAAGCTCATTACACATCAGAGAACCCACAAAGACTGTGCTGCTCATGGAAGTGATTCCTTGGGCAGGCAGTAGGAAGGAAAAAAAAAAAAGCATTACCATTTGTTAATGGCACTCAGAAAGTCATTTAATCCTCTTGCTCTCTACTGGAATTGAGAGTATCTTTTCACTTTATCCTACCCACTCATTTACTATTTTCAGTAATCATGAGCAAAATTATTTGTTTCACAACTGCACTGTCACTTGACAATCCCTCCCAATTCCATGCAGACACATCTGGGATTGATAGCCACTAAACAGTTAGGCACATGTCCTGTCTTAAAAATCAATGTAGAAGACAGTCAGATGTGGACAATCCAGCTGTCTGGTATCACCCCAGCATTTATTTATGCTTATAATATGTCCTGGAAACCAGAACTCTACTAGAAAGAGCTTTTTTTATATTATCCGCAGCACTTATTATGCAAGCAATTTAAGTCCTCACAGTAGGAGTGTTTGGGAATCAACAAATTTGCTCTGGCAGCAATGAAACATTCATTATTGGGTTTGCAGTGGGGAGGGGCTTGGTTGAAGGGGGGAATTTTTTTAATGTTTTTTTAAGATTTTGTTAAAACACGAGACAAAAAGCTGCTTGAGGGACGTTGGGCAGGTCTCAGCTGACAATCAGAACGCTCTGGGTTTATGCTGCAAACTGCATGTCCCTGCCCACCTGAGGGATGTGAATCCTGATGTGTGTGTTCCTGGGCAAGACCAGAGGTCCCCTCTGACCCTTTTCCTTCTCACTCTCACTGCTGCTCTTCCCATGTCACGCACACCCACAATCACTCCAGCTCGGGGAAGAACAGGTTAAACTCAGCCAAGAAGAAAACTAGCAAGAGAAACACCTTTCCTCTTTCTGCTTAACTGGATAATTGGAGAGCAGGAACCTGCTTGATGAGTTTCAGCAGCTCCCAGAGATCAGGCAGGGCTGTTTCTGAGAGCTGTCGATGGATAAACACCTTTAAGCTGATCAACAGGGTACCCCTTGCTAAGTCTGTTTGGTTTTTTTTTTTTTTGACAAGTAAAATTTCCAGAAGGCAATGAAGCAGTTTGTATTCCAAAGATCCATCCCCCAGCACAGTAAGAGCAGGGAACTGAAAAGGCAGAGTATTTTATAGATGTTATAAACATAAAGTTTACGGTCAGAATAAATAGATTATTAAAAAAAAAAAAAGTTTAAGTGAATGGAGAAAAACGAAATAATTATTAACTGCAATGGAGAGAGTGTAACAGTAAAACTCAAATGAACAAATTAACAGGTTCTGTCCCAATAATTTAAGGGGCCGAGAACATTCTAGTCCTGCTCTGTACAATCCTCTGCGCTTATTATTTGATACCATTTACCTATAACATAAAGGTTTTACTCTGTGCACTTGGTGATTCTGAGCCCAGTTGGTTAAAAAAATATACACAAGGGTTGCTTTTCACATAAGGATTATCTCGTCCTACCTATATCAGATGTGTGTGCCAGCAGGTGAGCTAAACAAACAAACAAACAAACAGAACAAAACCCTGGTAAAGTCTGGCTGTAAGGTAAGTCTCACCACCAGACTTTCTCCCAGGTCAGTCCTTTCCTCTCTGAGGATGCAGGAGAGACTAAGAGAAAGCAAACATCTATTTATATTCTAAACAACAACATACAGATCTGGAGGAAAGTATTTCAGCTTTGCCAGTACTGATCTGCTCAGAGACAGCTCTGATAAAGTTACCCTACAAACAGGTTTCTTGGTTCAACAAACCAACCAACCCCCCTCACCATATTTCAAGAGAGAGATGTCCCTTCATAAAGCAACAGGACCTGCTCCTCAAACACTCCTGCCTACCATCAGATTTTGTACCCCCACCCCAAGCATTATGTCTTTTTGAACTACTTTTTCATACACGGGTGCCCTCGGAGATGTTGGGGTTTCAAACCCGGAGCCAATTTTCCACAACACGCTGCATTTTGAAAAGCCCATTTTTTTTGTTTCACAGAGAAATAAATGAGTTTACATCATAAAGGCTTTATACCCCCAAACCCAAAGCCTCCCATACAGCTAAAAATCAAATCCAGCTTTATTTTCCTGCATGAGTCAGGCTGCATGCAAACAGCTTCTGAGGAAGGCAACTTGGGGTGGAGAACAGAACTGAAGTAAGAAATCCAGAGAGGGATACTTGTTCTTCCAACAGCACACTCCTATTTTCCCAAGACATTTGCTAATATTTTCATTTTAAAACCAGAGGAAAGCCACCCCCTTCCCCCAAAAAGAAGTTTTAAATATTATAAAGACACACAAGGACACACTTTATTATTTTAACAATTATTGCTATTTTCAGAGCTCCAGCACAGCTACTTCCTTCCATAATTGGACTTCAATCAAACCCTAGCGAAGCTTTTGATCTTGGAAAGAGTAACAACACAGCTCTGTTATCGGCACAGAGGGGGCAAAGAGTAGGACATCCAGCATTTTTCAATAAAAGAAAGTTAATTGCTTTGACTTATATTTATCAAAGGTCATGGCTACAAGTTCTGAGTGCACACACGTAACGGTGCACACCGAGAAACCTTGTATGGACTGGCCGAAGTAAGTGTTGGGATTATATTCTCCGTGTGCATTAAAACAAAAAAAAAAAAAAAAAACACACAAAAAGGAGAAGAAAAAAGCAGCAAAACAATGCTAGATTACTATCCAAATATACCCCAGTGGATGTCCTGCCAAATAGCAAATATGTGGCTGTAAGCTCCAAACTGAAATAAAAGCTTGGCCAGCAGCCCAGAGCTCCACTGTATTTTGCTCAGCCAGCCATAATCTGGCAGAACAGAGTGAACACATTTGCAGCCACGTGATGGAGAAGCCCGTCGGGCCAAGCTGATTTCCTTGTGTTGGTTAAATGTGATCTTCAGACTGTACACATCAGGGAAAACGTGAGAAAGTGGGAAACAACCAGCCACGGGCTACGAACTGAAGGGCAGCAAAAAAACTAGTGAAGGAGTTTGCCTGAAGGTTCGGGTTTACGGTGCTGTGTTTTAATGAGGTGTTAACTGGGCTCCTCGGGCTGTTTGGGCTGTTTCCACTGGGGTGCCCGGGATTCACCTGATCTCCTCGGGAGTTACCATCAGCTCCTTCAGGATGCAGATCCTGAGAGAACCTGATTCGCAAAGGCACCGTAAATTCCCCACTGCGTAGGACTGAGAGCTACCCATCAGTGGTTCAAAAATGCAAAATGCTGAGTAAGTTTGAATTCCATACTGAGGAGAATTCCATACTCAGAGGTGCTCAGGACTCCCAGGATATGGCCCAGGGTGGCCCAGGACATCCCCCAGGGCTCACCCAGTAGCACCACTGAACACAGAGGAACACTCATGAAGCGCGACAGAATTTGGCACACGAATTCAACTGGAAAAATGTGCAGAGTCTAAAGGGCTAAAAGCTGCCCCCATGATCAGGTATTAATTTTGATAACAGTAATAATAATACTTTTAAATAACTTACTTAAGGATGGACAATCAACACCCCTGGCCAGAGTCAGAGCTGCACATGACCCGTGAGAGCATGTTACGTGTGGGTGCAGAAAGAAAAGCCTCCAAACACAAGATCTCAGAAGAACATCCCTGCTACAGATAAGAGCAACTCAGCTAAAACAGTCACCACAGTACCTAAGAAAAGTGAGATTTGTTTACTCTCTAAGAGAAATAAATTGATGAAGTAGACACGTGCAGCACCTGGTGAAATCGGAGACGCACACGAGTTGACAACTACACCTCCAGTTCTCTCCTATCTGGCTGATGAGTCCTTTTCACGTGTTCAGAACAGCTTCCAGACTGAGACTACCACGACTTGCAACAATGACATCAACCACGTCGCGCTGAGAAAATTGAGCAGATAAGAGACTTTGGAAAAGCGTTTCTTAAACCTGGTGGTGAGCCCGGTCCAGCTGAAAGATCAGCCTTTCCGAGAGCAGCCACGTGATTATGGGTGCAAGAACACCAGGCCTTGGAGCCTGGACAATCCATGCCCTGATTTAAGTGCCAAGGTACCAATAGCTCAGGTGTTTCAAGCAGACACCCAAACCACAGCTGCCCAACATCTGTAATAGAAGGCAGACATGCAGGTTAACTTTGAATACACTGCACTCTTTCCTAATTCTCTCACGTAGGCACAGAGCTGAGTGATGCCCGTGTTCACAAGGTCAACCTCCTGCTCCATTTTACTCAACTGGTGTTGCTCTCAAAAAATGATTCAATCACCATTCTACTCCACTTCAGAAAAACCTTCAGCTGGTGAGTCCTGTTGCCTTTGGCATTAGTGAATTAGTGGACTAAGGCACTGTACCAGCACATGGCCGAGGAGCATGACACAATCTAGATATGTGACTTATTAACCTGATCTCTTATTTATGCTCTTCTCCTCCAAGAGAAACAATCTTCGCTACGGCCAGGGGAATTAACTCGTCATTTTTCAGCGTACATCTGTCAGTCCCTCGTGACTAACCTGCCTGGGTAGCTGAGGTCCCTGGAAGAGTCTGGAAATCGAGAGTGGGAATTAAACAAAGGGGCCATAAGGTATTCGTAGTTTCACTCCCCAAAGTCTGCACACTCTTTACTCATCAGAGGATCACCCAGCTCGACAGGGCTGTGATTCTGGCCACCCTCCTTCAGCTCTTAGTTGTATTACTCCACCCTCACTCTGCTATAAGCAAAGAGAATTGGTTTATTCCACGTGGCCAGCCCAGCGTATAAAAAGGATACACCAAACCAAATTATCTCAGGATGAATGCAGCACCAAAAAAAAATGGAAAAAAACCACCACCAATGAACCACTGAGCAAACATATACTGCTGTGAAAATTTTACTTTGACACTGATATGCCGCTGTGGTGTACTTCAAACAACAGTGAGCTCACCACTTGCAGTTATTTCAGACGTGTATCTGATTTTTCACTCTTCCAAAGTTAAGCTCAAGGCAGTATTTTAGACACATTACCCCCCCCCCAAAAAAAAAAGGCAGAGAAAAAAATTGCAACATTTCCCAATAAACTTTCTCCAACTTAATCCTGAGTGAGGAAGCAGGAAGAAACCCTTGAGTGTCTTTTCATACAGCTTTTTCTTTTAAAGACACTTCATATCAAATATGCCACTGCCAGACCAAAGGGGCTTTTGGACCTCAGGTAAGTGTTAACCTTACCAGAAAGGGTATCTGGAAACAGAGTGCAGGGACACAGAGAGGTTCTATTTGATTTGTAAATGCCCTGCCAAGTGTGTGTTTGGGGGAGAGGGAATGGGACACAGGGGGAGCAGGGGGGTCCACCCAGCAGTGCTGCATTACACCGAGAGCGGGCTGTGTCACTGCAGCTTTAGCCCGACACACCCATATTTTACAGCACACAATGTACTGTACAATTCACAAAGCCAAGAAACTCAACATATCTAATCTGGCAGAAAAACAAAGTCATATCAGGTTAATCCAATTCTTAAATTGCACAACTTTGAAAAGACCAATGGGAAAACAAATCTTCCCCTCGGTTGTGCTCCCCTATCCCCCCTCCCACTGCTCATGCCCTGCACGACCTACTTTTCCTCTTTGATCCCTCAACATTTTTAGCCCACTCTCACTCTCCCCTGTTCCTCACTCCCTCCTAACCTGCCTCCAGTCTCAACCCCAGTGGCTGAGTGGAAAGTTTCCCAGATTAGAGCCAGTGCTGAGCGGGATGAATGGGGAGATGGGCACACAAGGTCACTTGGACACCCTCCCGCATGTGATACTGGAATAATTGTGATAAGAGCCCTCAAATCTGAAGTTATCTCACCACAAGGTAGTTTCAAACAAGGCAGCAGAGCTGGGGCCATTCTGCTGCACAAGAGGAACGGGATATTGCGAGGTCATGGAAAAGTTCAGAAAGTTTTTAGGTAAAACAACTGTGCTCAACTTTGGAGAGGACCAAGCCCCTTCCACTGCTCAGGATCAGAACCTATAAGATCATGTTTACAAACCTTAGAGCTGGTTTTCTAACTTCTCTTTTCAAATAAAACCCCAGAGTCTCATAAAATCACAAAACTCGAGAAGCCGAGGATTTCCAAGGAAGAATAATGGTGGGAAAAAGTTTGTGACACCCCCCACACCGTCCCTCCAACACACACTAAACCAATTAAATTCGGTTTCTTGCAGATTCTTTTCTCAAAGTGAATTAGCATCTCATGGTGTCTAAAAGGGTGTCAGCTTTTCTAGAAGCATTTCACACGGATCAGGCATTTTAAAGGTCTTCTGTGAGTTTTCTGATGTAAAAAATGCACACTTACATTACTCTTTCTGCTCAGCAACATTTTCCCACCCTACATCCACTCCTCTATCCCCTCCTTTGTTTTCATGACATTTTAGGACTGTAATTATTCTTTAGGAATCACAACTTCTGTGCCACATGTGGTTAAAAGAGCCAATATACTCAAAAAAAAAAAAAAAAAAAAATCAGCAACCAGGAACAGGCAAGAGACCACACATACCTAGAATGACTGGATTTGGTTTGTTTTCACAGAAAACCCCCCAGTGCTCTTCTCTCCCAGCAAGCAGGAGCTGCAAGAGTTACATCCCCAGGAGGGCCGATGCCCCCACCGAGGGGCCGCAGCTGCAGGGATTACAGACGTCACCAACATCTATATTTCCACTATGCAGCACAAAGAGGGAACAGTGCTATGGCTGATTGCTGCAGGGCCCTTCAAATTAAGTCAGTTTAACCCTCTCTCTTTTGATGAGGAACAGGATTTGGGCTGGAGTGCTTAGTTCCTACTTACTAAGCATTAAGCTAAAGTGCACAGCTGGTTTTTTTAGGCAGACTTCTTGCTGGAATAAGACTCATTTCCAAATGTTGCAGTGGTGAGTTTGTAAAAATGACTGAATAGTTTTAAGTCATCTGCTCTGCTTCAGTGCAGCCCTCTTGCCTTAAGCCTGTGCTTTATGTTCTGCAGCCTCTCCTACAAGGTTTAGTGCTATTATTTTGGTAATCTCGCTACCCTTTTTATTGATTGCTCCAATAAACACACTTCTGCAGTATTTTGGGCTTTGAAGTTTCACGTTATTGTTCCTTCATTTCTTTCAAAATGCAATTTACAGTTTCCTTCCTCTCCACATTTAATTTGTGTTTGAGTGCTTTCAGCTGTACCATGATTGCTGTTACCAGGTCACCTCAAATACACCGGTGTCCACATACACATTAAGTAAGTGGAGAGGCCTTGCAGGTGTCTTATTTAAAACCTAAAATCTGATCACTGCCACACAAAGTCATGGATCTTGCTATGGAAGAGAACCCTGTTCATTCAATTGTTTATTAAATTCAGGAGAACCAACCAGTTCTGTAATGAATTACTTAATCTTTGACCTATTGTCCACAGCCATGTTCCAGAACAAAGAATTTACAGCAAGCTGAGCTCCCTAAGGCTAATTGGAAAAGAACTCCTTTTTTTTTTTTCTAAACCATTCTCCATCATCAACAAATCTTTGCCAAACTTTGTATTTTTGCCTCTCTGCTTATACACCCACATATCTAAGGATGGTATTTTGCTACAGGTAAGTTATTGCCCTGGTTGACTCTGCTTCTGCTTGTAGTAAATGCATGTTAATGCATCCATCTGTGGGTTCCTGTCAAATTTTGTTTCAGTAATAATCTAGATTTGTGCTCCAGTTAAAAAGGAGCCTCTGTTTTCTAGAATGTAATTTGGATTTTTTTTTTTATTTCCTCCTACCAACAGCCACACAGAAAAACACAAGGCAAGAGCTTCAAGATGCTCAATGCCTGTTTTCATTAAATGCCAAATAATATGAACAAGAGAATAATACCAGCAAGATGAAGAGCTAAAGCTGCTTCTCTCAAACTTGAGTAGAGGACCCTGAAGCAAGATCATGCCACATCAGAGGAGCTAAGCCATGGTGTTGGATGGCACTCAATGAAAATCTGGGCCAAATTTAACCCTGGCAAAATTTAATAGAGAGAATGGGCAGGGAAGCAGAACTGTGCAACAGCTCCAAGAGTGTCAGAAATGTGAGAGGTTGAACAATAACTGGCATTTGTTTAAAACGTGATGGGTAACACCTCAGTTATGCAGAGCTGAAGTGCTTGAAGAGCCCCAGCAGAAAAGAAAAAAAAAAAAAAATGTTGCAACACATGCTGCTTTACCTACCTCTGTGTTAGCTCTCCCCTCAGCAGCTCTGAAGCTCTCAGGGCCAAATTCAGTGTTTTGATAAACAGAAAGCTTCTTTAACATCATTTGCTCATTAAAAAAAAAAAAAAAAGATGATACAAAAATTTGTTTGCCATGCATTCATTTTGACACAGTTGTGCATTTTAAACTCATTTCCTATAGATAACTTAGTCCATTAAATGGAACAGATTTTAGGCTGAAGCAAATTTTTTTTCAGAGCTTTCATTACCTACTTAATTAAGAAGAGACCAACCTACAGTTTTTCTTGAATATAATTTAGCTGAAATATTTTTTTCTGATCACCAGTTTTTTGTGAAATTCAAAATATTGAAAATCTATTTTATTTGTTATGAAAGGAAAACTTAAAAAAGAGGGAAGCTTATGACTGTGTTTGTGTGATATAAATACTAAATAGTAGTACTGCCAGGTAACCAAGCTTCTGATTTCATAATGCTCAGAAGTCCTCTTTACTGATGGTGACTATGTCCTTTCACCCTGTGAAAACTCCACTGCTGCACTGAGAGTTGTTACCACCATTAAAAAATATAATAATAATTCCAGAAAGATGAATGACAAGTGAGTGAATGGTGACATTTTGCTGCTCCACCTGGGAGCTGACGGAGAGCAGTCAACAAGCTGCCTGCCTGCTGAGCCACACAGAAATCAGTGAGACCACATGAGGAGTAAAGTACTTACTGCTCCGATTAATTGGCAGAATCTGGCCTCTGCAGCTCCCACAATTGCCAATTTGCTGTCATATAAATATGTGGAGATTGAACAATTTAATGTGTTTCCAAGTAGCTTCATCTAATCAGATAATATCGAAGTCTTTGTATACATCTCCTGATGAGGTCTGCTCTCTTCACTATAATGTATTGTTTTAGGAAAGACTTCAGGGTGTACTTGCTTCTTAAAATTAAATCACTGCACTGAGAATCCTGCAATCACTCTCCAATGCACTTTGAGATGGGAAGCAAAGATCTGAGAAAGTCACTGTGCTTGTTCTAGGTAATTGCAACAAGTTTGACACTCAGACACCCTTAAGAGGACAAAAAAAACTCCAAAAAACCAAACAACAAACAAACAACCTTAGGTGTTCCCTGTGTGTATCCTCTTCCTATCTGTGGACAGCCCTTACTTGCCTAAGGAGCTCTACCTGTGTAGAATTCACCATTCCCAGTGAGACCTGGAGAGTCAGGCCGGGGATATTTGAAAGTACAGCGTAACACCCAAGATTATTTCACGCTGTTTACTGTTTGAACTCTGAATTAACTTCAAGTCTTTTCACGCAGTCGAGCAATTATTTAACCGATAATCAACATTTAACAGTGAATATTAAAATTAGCTCCCTTGAAGGAGACACAGTGTTCTTGCTTCCAGCACTAACGAGCCTTGTGCGTTCAGCACTTTTTCCCCCCCTGTTATCATGTGACAGGCTATTTTTAATATTTGCCTGAATATATTTTGCATCTCCCTTTGATCCGGAGAGCGTGTGAGGCTCATCTGCGGGTTGAGCCTCCTTTGCTGTGGCAGCGCAGGGCGAAGAAGCTCTTCCATCTCGGTGCGCCATGGGCACGGGCTGGTGGGGATGGCAGGGGCAGAGCCGCGCTGAGCCGGCTGGCACAGGGCAGGGATCCATGCCTGGAGCACATGGTCCTGCAGGCACCCCGAGCCTCACGTGAGGCTCAATGTGCGGAGCAGCTGCTGGTACCAACCCCACACCGGTCACTCCCACCGGCACGTGGGAGACCAAAGGTCGGGAAATTCCCGGCTCCTCTGGGTGCTGCAGGTAGAGAGCCCTTCGCCTCTCGGAGAGGGGGGCTCGTGTGTGACACCTTCCTGCTTGTAAACAGCGATTAAGGCTTAGGGGAGGATTCCGCACGCAAGCCGGGAATGGTGCCCTTCGCACTGCAAGGCTGTGCTGGAGGAGGTCACGTTAAGAAACACAGGGGAAGGGAGGCTGCAATACAGGGAGTGTTGCACACACACCCTTTTTGGGCTGCCCCTGCACCAAGTCATCCCCAGCATCCAGCCAGGAGGTTGGATGGAGCAAGAGCAAACCTCTCCCAGTTGGCTGCTGTGCCTGTCACAAACAAGAGCTCCAAGAAAACGCCAAAAAACCCACCCAGCCCCGCCTGGTGTCAGTCACTGCAGCTCAGTGTCTGTGCAAGAAGCGAGAGGCAATGGATACTCTCACTCTATATGAATAAATAAACCACGACATTTAATAAAAATCTTTTGTGTTCTTAGAGGGGGGTGGGAGGTGTAAGTGCACCTCACATGCAAACAATTCTCAGCGTTTCGATTAACATGCCCCAAAAATATTTTTTTTTCCTTTTTTTTTTTTTTATCTGGAAGTGAAAACTCACAGATATTGCACACAGTTATATTTCTGCAGCGGATTACAAAGCTTGTTTTTTCCTTTTTTTCTTTCCTTAAATAATCCTTGGCAAGTAGTCGAAGGCACCCAGCCATCCAGGGAACACAGACTGAAAACCACCATCACAGAACACAAGGCAGGAGGGAGCTCTCTCAGAACCCGACAGCCCCATCCCTCCTCTGGAAGTGGGGCAGAAACAACACCTGGTTATCCTCAAGACACAGCCCCACATCCAAGGCTTTGGTGGCAAACCCAGAACTCAGATCTATACCATAAAATCCCAAAAACCTAATTAGGGTCCTTCACCAGACTTAGACTGATGCTTCTGAACTGTAATTCACAGCGTTTAAACCCCTTACAGTACCTGCCCCAATCACCCCCGCCAGGGAAAAGAGCCAGAAGAAAAAACAACAACCCATGTAGTTACCTGCAAAATATGAACTTCCCTTTACACACAAACAGCTAAAAATGACTCCAAATTTCCTTAAGGACTCTGCAGTTAAACAGAAATTTACATTCCACCAAAAAACATGGCAAAAGACAACACGAGGTGCGCACCAGATGAAGAACCACAAAAAATGTGTTTGCAGTAATGGGTTACTTTAAAAGCTTCATAAAATCTGAAAACCAACCTACCAGCATCCAAGATCAAGACAAAAAAGAAGTTTTAAATGTGTCTACACATGACAACGACTGTTGGTCTGGAATGCTAAAATAAATCAAAATACTATTTTTTATTATTAAATTAGTATTGTGAAAAATAAATTATTCCAGTCTTGCAACAGTCACTGCCCTGTGTCCCTCCTCATCAAAAAATCCCAGCATTTGCTATATGTGCATTCCCTGAACAGCAATGTATGGGAAGTGGGTGCATCCTTTATCCTTTGCAGATGATAAACTGGTGAGCCTAAACATTTCTCCAGAGACCAGACAATGTGAGCTGGAAATACAGAATTAAGTTAAATTTACACAAAACCATTTTGTTGTTAGGTTTTTCTAAGGGGGAAATCAGTGAAGATTTTGGTAATGTCACACCTACAGCCAGGTCAGCACCTCTCTGCTGAGCCTGGTGACATTCCTCACTCTATGCCAGCGCAGATTTCCTGGTTTCCAGAGATGGTATAAAACAAGTTGGGGCAACGCCACTCACTTCTACTGACAGATAAGGCTTGTGTTTCAACGCACGCACAAAATCCGATCTCCTTATGCTGCTCTTCCGCAGCCCATCCGCGTCCCAGACACCCCAGGCACGTCCCTGAGTCACACCTGGAGTTCCACGTGCAGGTGAATTCCCACCCCCTGGACATGGCACAGCCAGGCTGGGAATTCTGACCACCTGCACGTGACGCCCCGATGCCCAAAACCACAGAGCCATTTAAAGCAGGGACACGAGCACCACAGAAGGTTTGACCCTTCCTCCAGCTCCACACCCTCTAACAGGCTGCCACTGCCAGGCAAAAGTCAGAAGACACAGCAGGGAAATATTTTTAGGAGAATTACTATCACCTAAAAAATCCGTTTTTCCTAAAAGTAGTAAGATCACATGAAATGGATTTTTACTGAAATTGTATACTCTCTACTATTTTTGCCTGGGTTTATTACAACAATACAAATCACAACAGCCATGCATACTGGGATGGCAGCTCACAGCAATTAAAAATTCTTTCTTCATGTGGTAGTTCAAAAAAGAATCTGTTTTAAAAGTCTTAAGATCTATTAACCAAAAGGCTCCATTGTAATGATTTGAACATTCACCTCCATATTTCAAAACAGCACATCTGCCTTGGCATTTTTATGACAACCCTAAATGCTCACTTTTACTCAATTTTTTTTTTAAATATATGTTATATTCTCAAACTTGCTCAAATGCTAAACTGTAAGATCTTCTCTTCAAAGCTGATTGTCAAAGTAATATTTTCGCATGACAGCACATAAAAATTTCAACGACCTGATGATAAACCAGACTACTGTTAATTAAGTCACAGTTGCTATCTGTAATGGGGGGCAAGAAACGTTATTTAAGAAGTGAAATGAGCTCCCTCTTAGAAAAACCAGATTCAACAAAACATTCTATTCTTGCAAAGGAAAAACGGTGAGGGGGAAAAATATCTGCATATTTAGATGTTTTATGCTATCCCAAGAGACATGACGTCTTTTACAACAGTAAAAAAAAGTGCACAGCAAGGCAAGTTCGTAACCCTGAGCTGCAAATGGCTCAGGAAAAAACGCCAAAAAAATCAATGAGTTGAAAAGTCACACAGACAGCTGATTACAAATAAATTCTGACAGGTGATCGTTAACAGCCTGGCTTGTAACCAGGCTCCTCTGAAAAAAAAGAGAATGAGGACAGATTATCTGCTTTTAATTTTGTGTGTGTGTATGCGACAGAAAACGGTGGGGCATATAGGCACTATTTTTAAAGCTGGTTCAGAAAAAGCAAAAGGTTTTATATCCTGCTCTTGCCAACTCCAAATATATTTTAACTTTGGAAACTCTTATAAGTTATTAGTTAACTATGAAAAGCCTTGAAACTGAAATGCAAAGCAAAGTCAAGTTCACATAAAGTAAAAGTAAATGAAATCCATGACCAAACACACACTTCTGACGGGGGGGAGGTGGGGGGGGAAGGAGTCTATTGACAGCTTTGAGAGGTTTTGGAGGGTGTTTTATTTCTTTTTAACGGGACAGGAACATTGCAGCCTTGCAACAGACTTTTCTATTTCATCCTGCTCCACAACTTTTGTCCTTCTATTTATTTATTTTGCCTCCTTATCAGATGATTCTGACAATGACTTCACACGCTGAGCATGGCAAACGATCAAGCAGAAGTAGAGGAGTGGTTTCCTGCTGCCAAGAGCACACTTTGCTCTAGCACACCTCGTGTGAGCAGAAGAGCACAATAAATAAGTCACTCTCGGCGGTATTTTTTTTATTATTTTTCTTTAAAGAAAAAAGGCAAAGCTTCATGTTTTCCAAACTTCAAATGTTGACACTATTCCACTGGCCATGATCTCAGCCATGCTGGTGTCAAGCCAGAGCAGTTATTCTGGATTCATACTTGTGTCTCTAAAGGGATGATCTCAAGTGCTAATAAACTAATAGAAAACTTCCACTGACATCAAATGGGTTGGAATTGTACATTACAACCAGACCTTGGACTCCATGATGTTTTCTTAAGCTTGAGGTGACTACAGATGCAAGTTATGAACTCAGGTCAGAGTTGCACTCAGTTTATGCCAATTTAAGCAAGATTATAATGTAGTTCCAAAATTCAGTTCCTGTGGCAAATTTTACTTCGCTCAATAGAGAGTAAGATTATGGCCAAAATTTCAAATAGGAAGCATGGAGCTTTAACTCCAAAATCACTGCCCTGCTCATTTAACACTATGGCATCTACACCATTCTCTGGTCTTTTTACATGCTAACAGCAATGCTCTCAACAAATAAAGAAGTTTCCTGGGAATTCCCACAGCTTCCTTATATACTTTAAACAAAAATCCTGGTGGAGCAAGTTAGCGATAACTGAGCTATTATTTTTATTTTCTGGAGTGTGAGTGACTCGAATCCTATGGGCTCTGAGCTGCCTGCCAAGTGCCCAGGGAGAGGCACAGATTTACAGGGGGAGGAGGGCTCCTGCCAAATCCCACAGGGAAGTTCTTAGGGCTGATTTACCTGGTCTGACCGGGCTCTGCATGCAGTTCTGCGACACCATGCCTGCATGGACTGAAGTAGAAGCCCTGCTGCTGAGGTCCATGACAGAAGGTGATGCTGAGGTAGCTTGCTGGAGACCTGACTGGTGTGGGCTAGGCTCGTGCTGGTTTGGGCTGGGTGGAATGCCATTTTCTGAGAGGAATTCTTCCAGGTCCATGTATTCCAACTGGAAAGTGTCTCCATCGTATGGCAGTGTCTTGTCCCATAATGTTGGACCCAAGAAAGCTGACTGAGGGACTGTGGTACCGCTGCTGTCATCATCTAACTTCTTCTCTTTGTCTTTTTCTTTACTGAATGCTTCAACAAAAAAAAAAAACATAATAAAAACTTAAGAGCTCAGTAATTAAAATATTAGCTACCACATTTCCATTATTTCTGCTGCACTCACAGGTGGTAAGAAAGGAATACTCCCTTCAGAAAAACTGATTCACTCTACCTGATAAGAGAATTGAGCCAACTGAGCACCTTTGCTGGATTCAACCATGTTTTATGAGATTTCCCTCTATTTTTAGCTAACAATTCCACTGCAGGCATGGCTTTGAATGTCAGCTTCAGTAAGTTCTCAACAGACTTAAAAGTGAGTATAAATACCCCAGCAAACTGGAAGCTGTTACTGTATTCCACTGAAAAGGAACAGTCTTAAACTAAAATACCCAGAATTTGTTATCCTGGCATGTTTCTAAATTAAAGTCCCAATCTTGCTGGTCCTTTCACAAGGAAAGCAGCCCTGAAATTCAGCATTTCCTAACGTTACCAACATACAGTGGCTTGACAGAACACGATTTTGATGTGCACAAGAGACAAGGAAAAACTCAAAGGTAGAAGCAAAGAAAAAGTTTAACCAAGGCTTCCCCATTTTTGAAACACCAGTGATTCCTATACGCATTTTTGCAAGCGAATCGCCTGATTTCTCTACGAGATTTGCAAGAAATCCCAACTGATAAAAGCTTCCTGTCAAAACCACCGAGCCCTCGCGGTGTTTTATTTTTAACCTCACGCAACAAGCCCCGGTGAAACCCTGGGAATGGGACTCGGGAAGCCGAGGATACAGGAAGAAAGCTCTTACGGCTCTGCAAGACCTTCCCCAGGGTCCCTGGTTTGGATCCCTGGCAATACGCGGTTGTGCCTCCGCTCCCCGCGGAACCCGCAACTTTCTCCCGTTAACCCCGGAGGGGAATCGGGGCCGGAGTTTGTCGGAGGGTCTGGGATGGAACCGGGGAGGGGGGGGAATCCCACCATCCAACACCGCCCGAGGAGGCACCGAGCGCCCTCCGCGCTCATCCCGTTAGGTCGGGCCCCGCAGAGCGAACCGTCCCGGGGCTTAATCCCCGAGGGTGGGGGCTGGGAAAAGAAGGGAAAGCGGCGCCGCGGCCGCCGAGGGGTCCCAAGAAGCGGGGGGGGGAGTCCGAGGGAGCGATCGCTGCCCCCCGGGGGAGAAGCCTCACCGTCTTCGTGAGCGAGCGGCAGCTTGAGCGGGTTTTCCAGCAGCGACTTCAGCACGCCGTAGGTGGGCGGCAGGAACGGGGGGTTCAGCGGGAGCGGCCGCGACATGGTCGGTGCGAGGCGGGAGGAGGAGGGGGTGCGTGTGGGGGGGGAGGGGGGCGCAGCTGCGCGGCGAGCGGTTCCTTCCCTTCCTTCCCCCTCTTCCTGCGCCGCGGAGAGCCGGGCGCGGGGCCGGTGGCGATGGGGGCCGCCGAGGGCGCCGCGGGACAGGGCTGCGGGGACCGGGCTGCGGGTCGGGCCCCTCCGTCGCGCAGCAGCAGCAGCAGCAGCAGCAGCTCCGCCGCCGCCGCTCCCGCCGCCCGCTCTGCGCCCGCCCGCCCCGCGCGCACGTGCAGCCGCCGCCGCCGCTGACGTCACGCCCGGTAACGGCCCCGCCATTGGCGGGCCGGGCGCGCCCCGCCCACACCGGGGGCGACCACGCCCCCTCCCCACCCCGCGAGGCCACGCCCCGGCACGCGCGGGGCCAGCACCGTGAGGGACGTGAAGGGGGGGACACCCAAACCTCGGGCTGACCCCCCTTCAGCCGCTCTTCCCCCGCCCCGTGTCTCCCCGGTAACCGGGAGGAATGCGTTAATGACATGTTAATGGGATGTTAATGAGATGCTAACGAGCCCCGCACGTTTGACCCCCGCACGCGGTGCAGCCGAGCGTGACGGGGAGTGGGACCCCGCTGGGTGAGGGGTGGGCGGCGGGTGCGGGGCTCCCACCGGGGTCTGAGGGAAGTGGCCGTGGGGGCTGCGGGGCTGGTTGGGGCTCCCGCAGCTCCCAGTGCCTCTCTCCCAGGTACCCGCTACCCAGGGTGGCAGCGCTGTCACCACCGCAGGCAGGGTTGGCCCCCGCCATCTCACAGAACCCTTTGGGTAGGAGATCATCCAGTCCCAACTCCCTGCCAGGGCAGGGACACCTGGAGCAGGTGACACAGGAATGTGTCCAGATGAGTTTGGAATGTCTCCAGAGTAAGAGACTCCACACCCTCCCTGGGCAGCTCTTCCAGGGCCCTGCCACCCTCCATGGAAAGTAGTTTGTCTTCATGCCGAGGTGGAACTTCTTGTGTTTTGGCTTATGGCCATTGCTCCTTGTCCCGTTGCTGGGCACGACTGAAAAGAGTCTGGCACCATCCTCTGACACCCGCCTTGGGGATATTTGTGTGCATTAATAAGATCTTCTCCAGACTAACCAGGCTCAGCTCCCATAGTCTCTGCTCCCAAAAGAGATTCTCCAGACCTGTCATCATATCTGTGGCCTCCACAGGACCCTCTCCAGTAGCTCCTCATCTTTCTTGTACTGAGCAGCCCAAAACTGGACCCAGCACTCCAGATGTGACCTCATCAGGGCTGAGTAGAGGGGGAGCATCACCTCCCTGACCTGCTGGCCACACTCCTCCTGATGCACCCCGATGGTCAACTGGTCACCCACCTGTCTTTTTTTGGATGCCATTTTTCAAAGCTTTACCATCTATATTTAATTGTCACTCTTTCTTCAAAAGACAGTTCTTTTACCGTTAACAAATATAAATAATCATAGGTATTCCCTATAAGCAAATAAAGGTAAATTATGTGCATGAACTGCCCAGTATTTAGAAATAAAAGCTGCCTGAGGAACAGAAAGCTGCCCTGAGTGTGAGTTACGTATCTATTATGTCTGACCAGTGACAGGACTCAAGGGAAATGGCTGGAGCTGTGTCGGGGAGGTTTGGGTTGGATATTAGGAAAGGGTTCTTCCCCTAGAGGGTGATTTGGCATGGGAACAGGGCAGTGGTCACAGCCAGAGTTCAAAGAGCATTTGGACAATGCTCTCGGGCATGGTGGGATTGTTGAGGTGTCCTGTGCAGGGCCAGGAGTTGGACTCGATGATCCTTGTGGGTCCCTTCCAAGAATTCCAAGGATATTCCATGATTCCGTGATCTATAATTACGTGCACTGACCAGTGTGTCATCAAATGATCTGGCTAAACCAAGCAACTAATCAAAGTCCAAAGTACATTCAAATCGATAAAACTGCACTGGCACAACCGAAAACCTGAAGACTGGTGATTGTGACCATCGGGCCCTGCAGAACCAGAGACAGAGTGACACGAACAGACTGAGGGCACAGCTGAGCAGGGCTTGTGGAGAACCTCTGGATGCCACAGATGCCACATGGCTCAGGACTGGAGCAGGAGTGTGACAGTATCAGCACAGGAGTTTTTAAGGGTCACCTAACCAAGAAAAAAAAAAAAAGCACTGGATTATTAAATGATTGTACACATCCCAACGTTGCCTCAGAAAGCCAAATTGCTGGTTACTGGAAACCTTTAATTACAGAGGTACAGATGAGTGACATAAAGATTAGGGCGATTGCCAATCCATATGCAGATGTGGTACAGAATGTTTGTTCTATGCTGTATAAAGAGAAATAGATACATTTAGCAGATATGATAAGCAGGGAAGAGGAGTAAAGAGAACAGAAGACGTAAATGTAGTGGGGATATTGGGAAACACCAGTAAGAAGACTAGTTCAGGGTGCAACTCGAGGCAGAAAGAAACATTTTCAATGGGACAGAACGACAGGAAACCTGCACTGCCTCAACTGCTTGACACAAAATGGGGTAAAGTTTGTGTAAATCAGTGCAAGAGTGGAATAAAAGGAAGAACCAGACACTGAGCATTGGGTACAGTTACAGACCCTGCATTCCCAACACCCAGGAGTTGGGAATCTCCTGGGTGAGAAAGCCAAAACAACTCTTCCTGACTTATGAACATGCCAGAAAAGCTGAACAGAATGAGTACCTGAGCAGGGTGCTGAGCTGTTATTTTCAGTTTCACACTACAACAGAAGCAGTAACTTAACTCCAGCCTTGCCACACAGGCAGGTTTCCTCCAAAGTAGCCTAAATTCCAGACTGTCAGGACACCATGGTATTGTCTGTACCTACTAGTTACTAGTTTTTACTGGCTACAATTCCTCCGTGCTATTTTGACCACTGGCTGACCCTACATGCTGCAGTCCAGGTAAGGCCAACTGAGACAAAACACAGCTAATGATACACTACCTGAATTTCTCCATTTTCCAACCAAAATACTCTTTGTTGGCAAGTGTTCTTAGCTGAGCATTCACCCATGAAATGTTTATTTTATGGCTTATGAAAGACTATGCAGCTACTTAGTTTTTGTATAGAAATTATCTTGATGGGTTCCCTATTAAGAAAAAAAACCAATCTCATCCCATTTTTCTGTTACCACTCCTGGTTGTTTCCATTGCAGAAGTGGGATCATTTTTATGGCCCAAAAATCCTACTCTTTTCAAACCAATTACCCATCGGTTAATGTACCATTAAGAGGTTTTTTTGTTTTGGTTTGGTTTTTTTTAATTCGATTCTTTTCTTTAGCAAAGACAATTTGAGAAGACAATTTTAAAACTGAAATTCCTTTATACTTTTCAGGGGTCCTTCTACCAAGGTGTGCTGGGGACACTGCTGTGAGGTATCTCTGGTGCCATACGGACAGCGTGGGCTGGGGACTGCCAGGTGACCACAGCCCTGGGGCCATCCCACCTGGACAGGTGTTGGATTGGGAGTCCCTGGTAAAAGTCTGAGCACCCACAGACACTCATCCCTGCACAGCTCTGAGCACCCACGGACACCCATCCCTGCACAGCACCCATGACACCCATCGCCAGTGCACGATGGGGTTTGGTGATTCCAGCTGGAATTTCGCTGGTTTCCACCCCAGCCCCGTGCCCTGCCCAGCGGGTCGCGGGCATCGCTGGGGGGGCTTTCCCGGAGCGTTCCCCGGGGATGAGCTCACGGGGACGGAGCGACCCCGCGACCCCCGCAAAGCCGCTGGGGCTGGGCAGGGGTGAGGACACGGACACACGGACAGACACACGGACACACACACGGACACGCGTGTCCCCCCCACCCCACCCCGCCGGTCACGCGGCGCGGGGGGAGCGCGCGGGGCTGTCACGTGAGCGCGCGCGGGCTGTGACCTACTTTGGGCCAATGGCGGGACCCGCGCACAGACACCCCCCCCCCCCCCAAAAAAAACCCCAAAAAAACCCAGCCTCCCCAAAACACCCCCAGCCTTGGGCTGCCCCCGACCGGGGGCTCCTGCTGGGAGAAGGGGCCGGGGGTCCTGCCGGCCAGGGATGTCCTGCCGGGAAGGAGTGGGGGGGGAGGGAGAGTGTGATCTCTGCGGGGTGTCCTACCAGGGGAGGGGGGGTTATTCTGGCGACATGGGGGTGTCCTGCGGTGGGATGGTGTCCCTGCTGGGGATGTCTCGCCTGCGGGGGTCCCACCGGCACGAGCGGCGGCTCCGGCACCGACCCCTCCGGCGCGGCAGCGCCACCCCCCCCATCCGTGTCACCTCCCGTGACCCCGCCGTGTCCCCGCCCTGTCCTCGCAGTGTCCCCGCCGTGTCCCGTGGCCGACCCCACCGGCAGGACCGTGCGGGACGTGCGCTCTGTGTGTCGGGAGC
Organism: Empidonax traillii; assembly: GCF_003031625.1. Taxonomy (NCBI): domain Eukaryota; kingdom Metazoa; phylum Chordata; class Aves; order Passeriformes; family Tyrannidae; genus Empidonax; species Empidonax traillii. Next base: position 175,202 of record NW_020955298.1, on the reverse strand, counting down.
CCCCCCCGGCCCCGGTGACCCCTCGGGGGGCTGCGGTGCCGCTCCCGCGGGGGCGAAGCCGCTCCGGCAGCGCTGCGGTTCAGAGGCCGCGCTCAGGTCGCGATCTCCCATCTGGAGGGACAGCAGGGACAGCTGGTGACGCGTTTGGGTGACCCTTGGCCTGGCCTGCACCTGGTCCTGCCCTCGGATCTAAATCTGCTCATGCCCCTTCGTTTAAAACTCAGTATTAAGTCCCCGCCCTTCCCCTCTGCCTCCCTTCCCCGAGTTATTTTAAATGCATTTCACAAAGAAGGCACTGCGTGTTTTAGGTAAAAAACCCCAAACCTTCAGCACAGATTGTAAGATGTGTTTTCTTCACTGTTTTGCAGCAGTTCCCATCCTCCTGCCCCTTGCGCTGGCATAGCCTGTAATGGAAATTGGGAATTCTGTCCTGAAATATCTCCTGGAAACATGACTGCAGTTTTCTTTCCCCATGCAGAAAGCTGGAGTGAAAGGGTTTTTTGGGCATCCAGCTGACCAGTATGTTCCAGAGTGGGATCAAAGGGGGGATAGAAGACAATACAACAATCATGGCTTAGCAGAAATGTGGATACTGGTAGATGGAGAGACACCTGCTCCTGTGCTGGGACACAGGTATCACACAGCTTGTGATCTAGAGCTCTGTATGTATTTAAATATAGACTGGTTTGAAGAATTCAGGCTTTTCCCTCTCTGTCTCAGGGTTAAACAGAAGCCAATACTGGATGTGCAGTGAGAGAAATTTTTCAAGGCTGAGCAAACCTCCTCTGGTCAGGCATGTGTATGGCCACAGCTGGACTGCCACTGACACCTAATTCCTGTGTCAGGTTCTGTCTGGAGAAAAGAACTGCAAAAGTAGGTGGACAGAGAACAAGCTACAGTTTGGAGGGGATAAATAATGCAGAACAAGTGTTTGGGTCAAGGCACAGGACAGGTTGGAAAAGCAAATGGTTTACAGTACCTTAAATACCCATTATTTTATCCACTGAGTGGATCTCCACCTCAGCCCTTTGGGAGCCAAAGAAACGGATGAAAGGATTGAGTAAAAAAAATTGAGAGAATTTGGAGAGGCTCAAGATTCAGCCTTTTAGTTCTAAAAGTTCCTTCTGGTGGAAGGTTCCCAGGCTGGCCTGGGAGGGCAGTGCATTTCCAGCTCCGTTCTGTGACGCAGAACTCAGAGGTCCATGAAAAGCCACATGAGAACACTCAGATACCCACACCCAACTGGAGCTGAAAGGCAGCTGCTTCTGAAGAGAAGGTTGGGAGGCACTGAGGAGCAACGCCTGCCCCCCACTTCCCTCCCCTTCCCAGAGGTTCTGGATGTAGCCCTTGCTTGGCTTTCCAAGTGAAAGCTGCTACCCACAGCGCTGAATTACCGAGAAATGGATGTTTATTGTCCCCACGGGGTGCAGCTGAGTGAGCTGCCGTGGCTCCTCACAAGAGCAAAAATGCCTGTTGAATGAACCATGAGCTGCCCTCGCCTTTTTTTTATAATTATTATTTTTTAATTTTTTAAAAATTTTTTTAAGTCTAATTGAACGTGGGAGAGACAGGTTTGGAACTGCTTTTGGGCGATGGCAGAGCAGCTTCTCTTAAGTAATCTGGGGTGGTTCCAAAAGGCATTCCAGTTCTCAGAAAAATAGGTATTACCAGTCATTGCTTATATGCTGAGAGTTGAAAGATTAATAATTTTCCCTGCCAAAGTTTACAGTCAGCCTTTACCATGACAGTAGATCAAATACATGTACTTGCCTGGGCAGCTGACCTGGTTTGAACTCAGCAAGTGTGGCTCCCAGTGATGACTACAGTTTTGGAACAAATACTCTGCTATGCTTTTTAAAGCAACCTTACCCTTGTAAAGCATTAACCAGCCTCTCAAGGCCATTCCAGGCACCTCCTGCCCTTGGTGCCTTGGCAAATTATTTAGGCCCAGTAGGTGCAAGCAGCCAGATGACAGGACTGGATTGAGACAAGTGATAAGGGAGTAGCTGGCCTGTTTTGCAGTCAGACCTTCCCCTGAATAAGGACAACTCCCAGCTGGTGCCAATGGGAAAAACAACTTGATCCTTCCATTTATTCCTCTGCACTCCATTCCTCTTCCTTTCTCACTTTTGGCTTGCATGCTGCAAGAAGACAGTTAGAAATAGCTGTTCTTACATGCTCAGGCTGGTTTGATTTTGGAATTTGGCATTGGTTTTACTGGAGACAGGAGAGCACCCACGAGCACAGAATAAAACAGCCCATCCCCAGGCAGAGCTGCAGCAAAAGGGAGGAGGGAAAAAGGTGCAGGAGCTGAGCATCCCCTCCTTAATCAGAGTTTCTATTGAAGTCAATGACCCAGATTTCTCTGACTTCAAATGGCTGCTTTCAGAGAGCCTGCCTGAGGCATGGTGCTGGGGAAGGTCAGGCAGAATTTAGCCTGAAGTATTCCGCATGCATGGGCTTATCAGCTCCGGATCTGGGCAGCCTGATCCTGCAAACCCATGTTCTTCAACCGGGGCTGTGAAAGTCACTGAAGTGACTTGCACCCCGGGCTTCAGACTTGCAAAGCTGCCTCCAAGCTTGGGGTTTCTTTCTGTCCTGTGCTTCTGTGATCAGTTCCGGGACATCCACCTTGCTCCCAGGTTTCCCTTTAAAAAAAAAAAAAGGAAATGCAGAAAGCACAAACTAGATTTTAATCCTGTGAATTTACATTATTAAGAACACAGAAACATGATAAACCTCTCTTCTCTTTGGCAAGAAAGCCTGACCTTCTGCAGAAGACTGGGAAAATTCCTACAGACAGAAATGAGGCTTCTAAACATAAAAGCATTAAAGTCATGCTATGTCTCTTTATGAAAGAATCGTTGTAGCAGCAGCAAGTAGTGCAGAAATGCACATTATTAACCATATGCACTTTATCCTGCAGGTTTAGATTCATTAAATCTTGTTGATGAGACTGGGATGGTTTTTCCCCCCACTTTTTTAATGTACTCCCCCTCTCAGTTCCATGCACCTGAGCAGGTTCCTGTCACTGCTGCCAGCCCCCAGTGCCCTTCCTGGGTACTCCCCAGCCAGGGGGTTCTGCTAAATCACCATGCCTCTTCTGGCTCATTTTATTCTGTTTAAATCTCTCATCAGAAATTTCAATTGGAAGCTAGCTGCTGTCTCAGATCAGAATATGCACATGGATATGTTAAATATCAGCCTACCAGGCTTCCCAGGTTTTTGGAAACCTACTTATGCAAATACCATAACGCAACACACAGACTGAACGCTGCCTTCAGAGGCAAATGCACCCTGGATTCTGTGTGTGCATCTCCCTACTTTATCTGATGCAGAAAGTCTGATTAGATCTCTAAAGATTACAGTTTAAAAGAGTATTAGTAACTTGGATTTTTTTTTTTTTTTAATATATATCCCGACACAGAATCAGCTTTACTGGTAGAGAGCATCCCAAAGCTGGATTTCCGTGGCATGGCTGGGTGTTTATCAGAAGGAAAAAGGAGGTATTTTCCCATAATCATATATTGGCTTTGTCTTACCCACGTCCAGGGTCACCGTGTGCAGCAGTGTGGGATGGAGCAGCTGCACAGTGGGGATTGTGCTCCCAGGGACAGGGATGGACTCAGGAGCCCTCCTGCCTCTCCCAGTGGCTCCACACAGTTGCTGGTGGCTCCTCTGGAAGACCAAGTTAATTGGTGGTGTCTCCTGCGAGGACAGATGTGCGCAGAAACAAAGTGCACTGACGGAGACCCGCAGTGTTTGCCATCTCAAACAGCGCTCGGCCCTGGAAAGTTGTTTTTCTGCATTAAAGCGAAATGCTGGAGTTAATTGAGATGAATGCAATGATAGCTGGCAGCTGTATCATAACAACCCCTCCATGTACACACAGGCGCAAGAAAGCAGAGCAGCCCTGCTATTCTTTGTTGCTTTATTCTGCCTTTGACTTCTTTTTCTAATTTTTTTTTTTTTTTATGCCATGTTTTCTTTTAAAGTTATCTGCTCTAATCTGCAGCAATGTGGGTGCATAATTGACTGTATTTGGACTGAGGATATTCTTGTCCCTGTGTTTTCCTGGTCAGGCATTTAGAGTACAAGCTGTATTGAAAGCTACGCTGAAAACATCAGACAGAACTAGTGCAATATTAAACCAGCTTTGTATTATTTTTATTCCCATTCATTTTTAAAGCCTTAACAACCCCTTTATTTAATTGTCTTTCAGAGTAAGTTGTTATTGAACGTTTACAATTAGCATTTTCACAGCCGGTTTCATGGGTTTGTTTCTTTTTTTTTTTAATTTGTTGGGGTTTTTATATGTATTATTTGCTTGTTTTAAACTGCCAAAGGGCATAAACATACTCCCAGTTTTCTGTAGCCACCTGACAGCATGTATGGAGAGGGAAATAAAGCTGTTCTCCTGTATTCCCTTGAGTGGCTTTGACCTGGAGAATACATTATGTTGAGTGGCATGAGAAAGAAGGCTGTGATCTTATTTTTACTGTTTGTTATAGCAGCTTCAAACTTATCAAAGGAAGAAATAGAGGCTTTTTAGATGGCTGCTTGCCAGCAGCACTAATCAGAATTTTAATGAGGTTTTTTGAGGCCTAAATTAGGTCTAATTAACAATATATAAAGCAAATGTATAATGTCATAGAAGGATGCAGCCTACTGCATGTAGAACGGGCTTCAATCTCTTTACAAATAGAAATGTTGAACAAAATGCACATTTTTATGCTGGTTTACATATATGCAACTTTTGGGCCTTTTTTTTTTTTTTTTTTTTTTTTTAACTGCGATGCCTTAATTAACAAATTGCCTTCGGAGAAACACAGTTCTAAATTTCATAATGATTTTGAGATCTTTTTTTTTTTTTTAGAGGGAATAGTGCAGGTTCTAATGGCTGGGTGATTTCCACTGACTGGCACAGCCTCCGCAGCCCCTGCTGTGGCACTTCCCGAGTGCTCCCTTTGCCATCCCCGGGTGTTCCCATTGTTTGGGGGAGAGAACTGGCCTGCAGTTCCCGTTTCCCAACCAGCACTAAAGGCTCAGTTATATTTAGTCCACACACACTGTGTTTTTTTCCAAGCATTTAAGACAGAAAACAATTAACAACTCCAAACCCTCATCCTCAAAGCACAGTTTCTGCTCCTAAAATGTGGTTTGTGCAACAAGGGATGAACCAAAAGGACTTTTCTCTTTCCCCCTTTGCAAGATTTTCTGGGTATTTGTGGTACCACAGTTCAGTTCTGTCCTTCTCTGGCTGACTTGTTACATACAAACTGTTAAAAAAAAAAAATAAAAAAGGATTTGGATCCCAGTTGCTCAGATGCAGCTTAATTCAATTAAACACCTCAAAGTATGGAATTGCTGCTGCTTCTGCCTAAGCAAACATTTTTATTCACATACTCAGACCATTAACTGGGAACTCTCCTGCAAGGCCTTTTTCCAAATTTCATGTTTAGTAAACAAATCTCATTTCTTTATCCCAGCTAAATCAATACCTCTTCTGATTCATTTAGCTCACAGAATGAAAGAGGACCAGCAGCACTAACAATGGGGGCAAAGGACCCACCAAAGGACACCAGAACAGGATGAATATAAACCCCAAAACAAACAAACCCCTCCCCATCTTGCACAAACTCGGGGTCATCATTTCTGCAGTGCTGGGCTGAAGAGTTCAGAACACTTGAGAGGGAGTTTAAATGTTGCTCTAGTCCAGGTTTATCTGCAGAGCTGTAACTTGAGTTTATACTAATTCATGGAATCTGTAATTAATAAGACAATCTGTCAACTGACCATCAGCTTTGAACAAACATCAGACATACTCCAAGGAAGCTTCAATAGCCATTTCAGATGTGTATTTCTTGAAGTGTTTAAATAAATATATTCACATCACTTTTAAGGAAAGAGCCAAACCACAGGGCAGAGGGAGCCAGAATCATTTTGCATCTGTTACAACACTCAGGATAATGTTTGGGTTGATTTATAGGGGAAATATTTGTTTTTGAGCTGGAATTTTGGTAACTCGGAACAGATGTTCACAGCAACGTTGGAATACTGTCTGCCCCTGTGTCTCTGCTAACTCAACTGCTGTTACACATTGAAATTAATCTAGGAAAAAATTAATATACTGTGAAATTACGAATCTTACAAAAAGTACAAACTAATTGGATTTCAATTTGATTATCTTTCCATTTTATCAGAATCTTAAGCCATACAAAAATACATGCAAAAAATTACCACAGCAGTGAGATTTCATCTGTTTTGTGACCCTGGATGGAGAGGAAGAAATTGTCTATCACTACCTTTTTTCAAAGCTTTGTAGTGTTGAACAAACTCAGCTTTCTGACTTTTTTTTCCACCTTCACTGAGCCAGGGAATATTTAAACACAGGGAGAGAGGAAGGTCCTTGAAATGAGAAAGTTATTTGTGTCTCCTAAAAATCATTAAGAATTCAGTATATTATTTTTTTAAAAGTCCTGGGTGTATCCCTTAGAGACCTCTGACTACAGAGCAGCCACGAATGCTGCTCTCTTCCCCACTGATTTACTCACATCCCTCAACATTCAACGAGAAAAGGAGCAGAAACACATCTCCACACTCATTACCTCGGCTGGGGAGCAGCATGGTCTGAACCTCAGATGTCTGCATTGCATTCACTTCAGGGCCACAAATCCCCTCAGCTCAGAAGCAAATGGCACTTCTCAATTTGGAGAAGTTGCCTTTTATCCTTTTCCCTTTTTTCCTAGGGAGGCAAGTCCCAGTCTCCTCTCCAAGTGCAAACGTCCCAAACTATGTGCTGATGGGAAGTCCATCCTGCCAGCAGAGCCTGATGGCTTTACCTTATGAGGCCTGTGATTTCTTCTAGGAACTCACAGATACCCCAGAGCAATGTTCTTGCTTCCCAGGAAAGATGCAAATAAGCTGGCATGCAGCTATTTAATGGTTATGCCACTTGCAGCTGCCTTTCCATCCAGGTGCCATCGCTCTGTTCCCAACACCTGATGGCCCTGCCCGTGTCAGGGAGGAGCCAGTGACTTGTTTCTGAGTGAACAAACACTGAATTACCAGAGCTGTGTCGAGCTCTTGCAGATTTGACTAGAATGTATCCTTTACAAGCGAGTTTGTATTTATAGCTGTGACATGAGTCACCTCCTCAGGTGCCATGGATACAGCCATCCATCCACTCGCTCCATTCAGCACCATCAACCTCTCACAGTGCTTTGCATTTGTGCTTGTACAACTCAGTGATTGTTTTGCTCCTGGGGGAACTCTTTCCTCCTTGTCCTGGCCAGGGCTGGAGCTGCTGGGGACAGCAATGCCTCCATGGCCAAGAAGCTTCCATGCAACAGGAACAAAGCTTCAGCTGCTGCAGGCTTTTAGACAAGATTTTTGCAGCTTTTCTCTGATGCCTTGCTCAGACATCCAGCCCCACCATTTTATCTGGGTCATTATCTAACTGTCTTGTCAACTGTTCTGTTCTGTGAGTTCTTCCCTGCAAAAGCTGTCCCTTCTGCAAGCCCATAGTGTCTTATTATTTTAATTTTCTTCAGCAGGAGGTGTTAGACCCAGATGGGAAAGTTAAACACCTTTTTTTGTTTGTTTGTTTTCTTTTAATGCTGTGTTTGAAAAATAAAATTGTCTTCTAATTCAAACCTTTACCCTGATTTGGAGCCTTATTAACATAGTTCAGGGCAGGGGTGGAAGCACCAGGCTGGTGACCAGTGTTCACCTCTCCAGCCCCTGCCACCACTTGCTGTATGACCTTGGACTGAGTTTCCATCCCTGTTGCCTCTCTCACTCTTTCTTTCCTGTAGGAGAGACCAGAAAGAAGGTGAGAGTGGTTTACTTACCACATGCATTGAGGTCCTTTGGAAGTCAGTCAAAGGCTTTATTATGCTAAGATTAGTAGCCTTTGAGTAATCTCTGCTTGAACAATTCACTCTCACTAGGCTGTTGGAACTTGGAAGGTGCTACAGCTCCCTGCCACAGGGAAGGGGTTTTAAAGCCAAAGAAATCTGTGGAAATGTCATATTTCTGGCAGAAGTGTCAGAGAAGGGTCCGTGGTGGAAAGGTAACACTGACTTTGTTATCCACGTGGGATTTGTTGTTGACTGAAGGTGCTTGTAAATTTGAACACAAAACCTGCGTGAGTTCATGGGGGAGAGTTCTGTAGCTCTAACACACACTGCAGGTGCAGACATAAAACACTGTGGGTTTGGTTTGTTTGGAGAACACACTTTTCAGCCCCCAGAGAGCCCCCCGTGATACAGCAACACTGATGGGAGCTTGCAAATCAACTGAGAAAAAAACACAAAGTTAAGCTTTCCAGTTGTGTAATGCCTAACAGGAGATGTGATTTCTTTTCGATATTTATAACACTTCCCTTCAAAATTACAAAAAAATCAGATTGATTGAGCTTTTTTCCCCCAGGTTGTAGGTTCTCCAGGCAGTAACTGCTGTTCCTTAGCAGAGGGTGCTGCACACAAGAACTGAGCACCTTGGCACTCTGTCCCAGCAGGCTGTCCCTGCTCACAGAGTGAGGCTGTGACAGAGGATGGCAGCAGCTATTCCGAGCTCAGAACTCCTCCCCAGCATCACTTTCTTTTCATTCAGGCAAGGGTTTAGTTTTTTTTTTTTTTTTTTTTTTCTCCAATACCTGCCATTTGTTGTTGCAAAGATCTCAGGTGGCTTTTCCGCAGAAGAATTTGCTCTGCTCGAGCCCTGAGTTCCAGCAGTCCCTGTGCCCCTGGTTTTTTGGGTGCTATTTTACAGCTGCTCTAAAGCCCAGAGGGGCAGCCTGGCACCAAGCAAATCACAGGATTGCCACCGGGCTTTTCAAGAGCACTAAAATCTCACTCCAGCTCTGGATCTCACCAAAGCAGGTGAGGTTTAGTGACTTCTCCTCCAGCCTCAGTGTTTGGACAGCAAGGATGATGAGGATGATGTTTGCTTGCCTTGAGAACTACGGAGGAATGACGGTGTTCCCACGAGGATCAGCCTTGTTATGAGCACGAGTGAGGCTTCCCTGGAAATGTGGTACCATTTCAAGTGGAGACTCCAGGGAGAAGTCTGCCAGCAGCCTTTTCATCTTCCCTGCACCCCGACTCATGAATAAACATAGGGAGAGCTGGATGAAAAGCAGCCAGGGCCCGTGTTTGCTGCAGAGCTGTGGATGTTCCCGGGCAGGAGCTATAAATGGCTCCTCTCTTTCGGGGATATCCAGGCTTTTAGCAGGTGTTTCGGTGTCTCCCTGAAGGGAGGTAAGAGCAGCCCGTGGCACCCACGTGCTACAGCAGCTCCCACTGATTTTAGGTCACATTAACAGAAAATCAGGGGATTTGCTCTGCTCCCTCTGCTACTGTGACTCCAGGCATCAGCCTGCTTCTGATCTGGCTTCAACAGAGGCTGGAATCTGTTTGAATCCCACCGTTACCTACAATTTTAACATGTACCTCACCTCCCAAATTTGTGTGAACCAGCACAGGGCTATCATGTGCAATAGTCTTAAAAATCTTGGCCGGTTAACTTTGAAGTAGTCCCTGCTAGCAATTACCAGGCTTTTATCTGTGGCTGTCAGTGCACTGTAAAAAGTGGCTGCTACTCCCATTTTATAGAAGAAACAGATGTTCTAGGGACATCTGAATAGATTTAATGCAGAAATTGCATGCCTAAAAGGTGTTCTAGAAAATCCCATCATTATCACATGACTGATTTTATTCAGTGCACCCAGGAATTCAGCAGATCTGCTGGCTGTGCTTTGCTTCTCTGCTTATTTATTTTAAAGCAATAGTTCCTGTTTGAAGTTTTCCTTTTGCTCCCCTTCTGGGGCAGAGGAGGGGCTGGAACGAGTCTATCATGGTTTTCTTTTTGAGGCAAACTTTTAGGGAGGGATTTGTTCAAAACTTCTTGAGGCTTAATTTGGTTTTGTGATCAAGAGACACAGAAGTCACATTTGTGAAATCCAATTAGGCTCCAGCCCTGGCAGGGACACATGACATCAGGCACGTACATCCATCCCAGTCCCTGCCCTTCCCTGCTTTTAAAGCCCTCAGCCTCCATGGCAGAGCTGTGCTTCTTATCTCAGGTATTTGGGATTACTGCAAACTCAATTTACCAGCTTGGGAGCTGTCAGAGCTGACATCCTCCCCTTGGAAACGTGGCAGTGACGGGGAAAAGGCGGCTGAGAATTGCTCTGCTCCAGGGGAGCGATCAGAGCAGGGTAGGGCAGAGGGAGAGGCAGAGATGGGTGCTGTGTGGGCACCAGCAGCCACAACAGCCTGTGAATGCAGGGAGCACAAACAGAGGGAGGAGGCTGCGCTGTGGCCTTGGCTTTAGCCAGGAATTACACCCTGCTGTGCATTCTCTGCTCACCCTCCTGCTGCAGCTGCAGCCTGTCAGTGCCTTCACAGGGCACACTGGGCTTTGGGATTGACTTTCCACTACAATAAGATCAAAATTGCCAGAGCAAGGAGGAGCTGACCTGGTAACGATCCCTCCTAAGGGTCCAGCTCCTAGAGCTGCGCTGCGGGTTCAAGGAGGTGGTGATGGTTCTGACACTGTGTCGCTGTCCTCATTCCCAGGGACTCCTCAAGGACTGCATTCCCAAAGATGAGCAGAGAAGTGAATAAGAGGAGGTGAATTGCATTTATGCATTTTCCTTCAATAACAAAGTGATTCCTTTTGGTTGCATCTTAACAAACAGCCAATTAACAAGCCAGCCACACCTCAACACGGTTGGGTCCTGTTTCCTGTTCCTCTGTGTCTTTATTATTTACAACACTTTTGCATTTAATCTGAAGGAGTAATAAAGGTGTGAGAGTGCCAGGCAGGTTCTTAGGGGGCTTCTCTGCTCCTGCCACACCATCAGTGATGGACAGTTGTCTTTGACTTGGGACATGTAACCCCCACAGTGACTAATTACAGTCTCTGGAATTGGGGTCCCCAGTGGCTCAGACTGGAGATTAAAAGAAGCAGCTCAGGCTGCTGCTGGGGGCTGAGAGCTCCACCATCCCTGGAGAGCCCCGTGCTCCTGGTTTTCTCAGGCCACTGGGGTTGGAAAGGAGTGGGGATGAAGTACCAGCCTTTGGAGTGAAAATGAAAACAGGAACCTCAATGCTTTGATTTCCTAAGATCCTTTCTCTTTCCCACATCAGTGCTGTTACTGTTATATTTCTATTTTAGGCCACAAACATGAATCTCTGTTTGTAACAGATTTTGGCCCATGCCTTTTTTTTCCCTCACCCCCAACTTTATGACCTATTGATGAATGAAACAAAACTCATTGCATCTTTGTGGGAAGTGAATTCAATACTATTATCTTGTAATAAAATAACTTACTTTAAAAGAGTATTGTGAAAATAGCAACCTATTAAATCCAAGGCAACATCAGCCACTGTTTGGGGAAAAAGTTCTGGAATGAGCAGTAAATAATCAAGCCACCAAAAATCTGAACAGAACCTGGATGGTACAACCTGTGAGCTGGCTGGTATTTTTAGTGTAACATGAAAACAATCCCCAGGGAAAGGCAAAGCTGGTTACAGAGGACAAAGGTGAGGCTTTAGCCACTGGTCTTTGATTTTTGGTAGGCTATCACTGCAAGCAGCAAGAGGAAAGATTTACTAAGGTATTTAGGTACCTAAACATGCCTAGCAGCATTTATAGCAGCATCTAAGTAGGTTAGGTGCCTAATTCCCATTAACTCCACAAACGTGTTTAAGCTGCTAAACATCTTGGCCAGGCTGGCCCCAGTGCCTGGACTGACAGGTGCCTGCTTGAACTGGTGCAACTGGGCCCATTCCCAGGAGCTGAAGCTCAGGCTGATGCTCCTTGGAGTGGGTGGAATGGATGACACACAAGGACCAGGAGCAGAGAACTGAGCAAAGGCTCCTGAGCTGACTCCAGTTTTTGCTCCTGACTTAAGGCAGAGCCACACAGTTACTCAGAGCAGCATTTGCAAAAAGGCCACTGAATTCTGGTGAGTGGTTTGGAGTGAGGATTAATGTCCCTGCAGGAGTATCTTGAGCTGAGTGTTAAGAATCCCATCAGTTCCCAGAAAAGTAGACATTTCACAGGCCAAGTCAGAACAGCATTTCCTGAGCTCCTGGAGAGCCTTTCCCACTGCACAGCCCAGCCTGTTCCACAACCACAAGCATTTTTCTTAAAGGATTTTCCTTGCCCTCCCTCAGTGCCACCAGGCACCTCCTGCGTGTCAGAGCCAGACCTAAAGAAACAAACCAAACCACTCCTAAAGCAGCCTGTTACAAGAAGCATTTGAACAGATGAAGAACATTACATGGGAAAGATCTACTGCCACATAAAGCCGTAGTTTCATTATTTTAAAGGATACGACATGCACTTTAATGTATTTTCCACTTAAATTTTTTTTATTCAGGAATAAAAATGAAAAGTTGCTGTTTACAACATTGCATATGCTGACAACTGCTCTTTACAAATTCTGTTCAAGTTATCCTACAACCATTTTCTCAATATACACAGTTCAGTTTAATGAAAATAATTTCACAAAACTATTTCATAGAAAGGGAGAGACAAGGGGAGATCAAGAGAAATAACCTAGGAAACAGTGTATGGCAGCGTACAAAAATAGATTAGAACATTTTGGAGATTGTAGGTATGGAAATGTATTCCCAGCCACGGAGAACATGAACTAGTGGATTATGTGGAGAGGTAAAAGCTCACTGGAGCAGCTGGAGAGATGCAGAGACCTATTTCTAACACCTTTAATTTCTAGGCAAATTTAAAACAGGGAGGGGGGAAAACAGGCTCCAGCTTTCTGGCATGTTCTCACCCGTGGGTGGGGACAGGGAGCAGGGCAGCCAGAATCCCCCTCGTGCACAGCAGGCTGAGCCTCGCTGGGATCATTCCCTGCTCCCTGGGAAGGGCAGGCAGCGTGTGCAGGGCTGTCCTCCTCCAGCTGATCTAACAGAAGGACAGCTCTACATTGCTCCCTTCCCATGAAGTCTCTGCTCCTGCAGCCTCCCTGATCCACAGCCCCCGTCCCTAAACAGCTTCTCCTCTTTGGAACACCCGGTGAGTTGTCACAAAGCCACAAGCAGAATAAATCGAGGCTGCAAGAGGCAAGTGGAGATTCAAATCTCTCCTGAGCTGAACTGGAAAACTGGAATCTCTGTGCAGGCTGGATGTCACGGAATTATGAACAGAAAGTGCTGGCATAAAGCAACCAAACGATTCCTACGGCTACAGCAAACACCACCAGGAATTCAGAGCCTCACATGTCCTCTGTGGGTCAGGAGTCTGTGCCATTTGCAGAAAAGGGGGTAAATAAAAATGCTTCTGGAGGGTCTAAGCCTGATGCTGAAGCACAGGCTCTGTCCCTTGGGACTGTGCTCTCCAGGAGCACAAAGGAGGCTGTGAAGCTGCAGGAGCCACTGGGGCAAAAAATGGCTAAAATATTCATGTGTTATTGTTATGAGAAGTTTTCTTAGAAATATAAGTTACTGTGGGTCTGCTGAGCAAGCTCTTCTTAATCCACACCACCTGTGTAGATTCACAGATAATTTGGGTCTGACCTAGTTAAAAGTACAAAACAAGTTTTTGCTATTTGCTTATTCAATATGTCCTGACATCTACTTCCAGCAAAGGCTGCAAAAGCCTCTTTTGTGAGCTGCACACTGTTCCTCCAGGAAGAACATTTGGTGATGTGTCTGCAGCTCTCAGACCAAGTGCAGGAGATTCCTGCACTGCTATTCAGAGACATGACTTGGATTTCAAAAAAAGGTGTATTATTTTGACTCAAAAGGATCAGCAGCTCCAGTGTGCCTGACCTGGCACAGCTCTGCAGTGCTGGGGACAGACAGTGTGGCTGAGGCCCCAGAACTGTGAGGAAGTCTGATCTTTATATCCATTCCTCAGAGGACAAGGATTCTTAAATCCAGGGACACACCTACTGGACACAGACCTCAGAGATGTGGCTGCAGCCTGTGCCTTCCTCACACTGTCACAGTCCCCTTCTCCCTCTTGCACTGAAGGTCAGAGTTTTCCTTTGGCATATCCATCAGTGCTTCTGCAGAGTTCAGGTCTGTCTTTCATTCATTAGTAACACCCACCATTACACACACACACACATGTATAGAAAGAGCCTCCAGAAAAACACAGCACAGAATCATATATTTGAAAAAACTGACATCAGACATTGTGCTGTCAATAATGAGATTTAAAATATCCTGTGCTATTGAGGTAAACCCAAACCTGTTCATTAACTTGCATCAGCACCCCCCGTCATTCTCTTTATCCTCTTTAAATCATCACCAACGTGTACGAAATGATTTTGTTCTACTTAAAGACCAGCTCTGAGGAGGTGACTGATTTCTGCTGATCCTGGAGGTGGTTTCACAGGTTTCATTGTACTTGAAACTTCACAGCTTCCACTGAAGTATTTGATGTGTGTATGTATCGGTTTAGCAGAGCACAAAAGTAGAATAATTTTCATTCTTGCCTCATATTGTTGAAAGAGCATGGTGTCCTCTACCAAAACTTTCTTTTTACTTGACAAGCTATCAAAGACTCATTTTTCTAAAGCTCAACGACTATTCTTAATAAGTATTCATTTTAAAAGTCACCAGGGCTCCAATACTTGTAACAAGTGGCTAAATTTCTATTAGCAAAACTTATTTGAAGATTTCTTTCATAAAAATAAGGATTTTCAGTAATGCCATCTGCATTATACTCACCAGCATTGGTTCAAAAACCCCACCTGACCTTGCATCTCAGTCAGCCATCAGCTGGAATCTACCACCAACTGTCCCACATTAACTCTATGTTGGCCAAAGCTGTGAAAACTTCAGGTCAGGTTAATTATGTCAGTGGGGAAGTCATGGAAAGACTGGACTGGGCCCTAAGGTGAGACTGATCCCTGCACACTAAACTGGGACAGATTAAGGGTTCCTGCAGCACCTGCATCCTTTGTACCTCCATCAATAAACCCACCACAAAAATGGCAGAACCTCCTCCAGCCTGAAGGGGAGAAACGTCACCAGGTACAACTACATGACACTGGAAAGCAGGTAGATTAAAACCTGGGCATCTTCTCACTAGGGAACTGGAACCAGACTAATTACTCAGCAGCCTCAAGTCCTCAGCTCTTGGAGCTGGGCAGGTCTCTCATTCCATCCTCCTCCTCCTCGGAGCAGAGCAAGCTCAGAGCGCTGGTGACGGGATGGATCCAGGATGTTGTCTGTGTCACGTGGCTAAAAAGAAACAAGAAATGCCGTTAGCAACCCAAAAGAGGCTTAGAGACCTCAAAACAAGAAATACCAGATGCAGCCTGGAGTCATAATGATCCTTTCAAATGCAGAATTGTCCTTTTCTTGCGAACTGTGGGATTTCTACAAACAAGATGTGGCGTGTTCTGGGTGCAAGGACCTGAACTGAAGGTCTCATTTCCCAATACAGAGAGAATGCTTTTGTATGAGACTCCTGATACAGACTGGTGACATTGCCTGTTAATTATCTGAGCTGTAGACAATTAACCCAGCAATGATGTACAGCCCAGACAAAGGAGTCTTGTGAAACTCCAACATGATATTCATGTGGCCAACACACCAGTTCCAGCCTGGGGAACACTGGGAAGAAGGAAGTTGAGCAAATGTGGAATCACATTACAGTAATACAGTCAGCTCCTTAGAACATGAACCCTGGAAGTGTCCAAGGCCAGGCTGGAAGGGGCTCTGAGCAACCTGGTCTGTGTGTCCCCGGTGGAGTGTGTCCCTGCCCATGGCAGGGGGTTGGAACTAGATGAGCTTTAAGGTCCCTTCCAACCCAACACATTGTATGATTCTATGATCACTATTTTAGCATCATTAAGTCATTCCTCTTCTTTCAGAGAAAGGCTGGTGAATAAATAAAAAAAATTTATGTTTACACGTCCTCTAAATCAAATTCTGGATGTGCTTCCACAGCCTTTACATGAAAGGGTGTCAGTGCTGATTTTTAAGGCTTAAACCCTACATTGACATGCAGTCTAAGCTGCTTTCCAGTGTTGGGAAAGCTTCTCTGTGAATGGCAAGAGCCCGACCCAGGCTGGGTAAGGACAGATCCACGGGCTGGGTTTAGTGTTTGAGGGTGAGAACATTGCACACCTTGTGATTGGTGTGTGCATGTGAGCCATACTGTGTGTGGGCAAGACGCTGCCTCTGCTCCCTTCTGGAATAATGTGTTCTTGGGAAAGGAAATAGCTTCTCTTCACTTAAAAAAAAAAAAATCCTGCTAATAAATTCACAGTTTTTGTAGTCAAGTCAGTGCAAAGATTAATTCTGTAATGTAAGTTCCCTGCATGAACTAGATGAAAAATATTGTACCTGTAATATACACCATGAAGGACAAACAGCTCTTCTCACAAAGTCTGACACACAGTGTCCCTAAAGCCCATGTCTGAACTCGCCTTTCAGGTGCTCTGGTTTGATTAAATAGGAAGTGCCATGATGATCTTACCTGGTATTTAAACCTTTCATTTGAGTACACTGAGCTCAGGCTCAGCTGGGTATGATGAGGAGGTTACTGTTCACCAAGAGGTAAATGGGATGATAATTTAAATCCCAGCTCAAGCCAAATGAATAAATTAACCTGTCTCTGAACAGGTGACGTGAATTTAGGCACCACTTCAATTGAAGCAACGCCTAAGGAAGGACCACATAAAAAAACCAAAATGTGAAATATAAAGACCATCAAACCCAAAGTTCCAGTTATGTGTAAAACAAATTCAGAAGTGCTCTTTTGGTGAGAGCAGCACTGGATGGACTCCATTCCTTTACAAGCATGTTATAAAAATGTCCATTACTGGAGCTGTAGAGAGCAGGAGTTAAAATAGAGGGATAAATGAAAAACATGTTCCTACAGAAAATACACTGCAGCAGACAGTGACCACTCTCAAGCACAGTAATTGTTTCATTCTAAGAAAGTGAATGTACCATTTTTACTAGGAATGAGAGCAACTTGCCAATGTTTCCAGTGTTTACCTTTAGAAAGTCAGATGACAGCCAATATGAAGAGAGTCCTTTTACACTGCTTTATGAGAGACTCGTGAATAAAGTCTGTCTAATAAGGAACATCATTCCTACCATTCCACAACACAGGGAAATGTATATATTCATATTTACGTTATGAATATATTTATATTTGTAAATATACAAGGGTAAAATATCTTCGCTGTATTTTTCTGCAATGTTTTCTACAACATCAGGAAATGCCTTCTTGTTTCCTAATTTAAAAAATCAGTCAGTAAGGCTATATAGTGAAGATAGCACTTTAAATTGAAGTCCCAGCATGTGATTTAATTTATCAGTGCAACAACACAGAACTCCTTCCAACACCTGCAGAATCATGGGAGCTGGATGAGCCGGATTCCATCCATTCCAGCTCTGCTAATGCAAGATTTATTGCCTCCATTACTATTTTAAGTGTTTATATCGACTGCTTTTATCAAGCCATTTCTGAAAGATCCATTATGGAGTTTAAATAAGAATAAAATTATTTTTAAATTTGTTTTTCTTCCCATTTGACTTCTCCACGTGGCCTGTCCTGCCCTGCTGTGTGCCTGAATCCCTAATTCCATTTTCTCCTGAGCAATCCCGTGAGATGGGAGAGGCTGCACAGGAGTAGAAGAGTTACAGGGAAAGGCATTCACAGGGCTTTGATACAACCAACTAAAAAATTCCTTGCTAAGTGTTTCTTCTTCTTCAGGTTTTCCTCCTACCAACTCCAGGGCTGGGAGGCAAATGACAGCACATGTAACTTCCTGCTACTGCTGCAAGAACCTCAGTTTGCTCTCACATGAATTAAATGCAAAAAATTCTCCAGAACTTTAATAGTGCAGAATTGTGGCACTGAAATCAGGATTACAGTTTTCTGCATTCAGTGGCATAACACTGGCCAGAAAGGACTAGTTTTCATCCCCTTTCAAAATACACAGGGCCAAATTTTGCCCCAGTGTCAATCTGGTGCTATAGATGCTTCTGATTTGAACTCAGTTCCTTTCAACTTGCACTAGACTTTATCCCACGAGCGACTCCTCCTAGGACAGTTTGCTTTAAACCCTTTGCCAAAATCCTTACTAGGAAAAGAGCTCTTATAAATAAACATTAAGTCCAGATACCACGTCTCACATTGTAGGCAGACACACACACACAATACGCGCAGATTATTTAGGTAGAGAATAAATGTATAAACCCCGCTGCTATTTATTTTTAGCCCTCCAAAAGTGCTGTGGCTAAAGAGCTTTTGACATAATCAGTCCGAAGAGATAATCCCAGATTTACTGGTTTGCAGAACATTCTTGTATTAGACATACATCCTCTCTGATTCGTGTGTTGGGGCCAGCAATAAAAGTGAGAGGGAGTCCAGATCTACCTCTAGGTTTTGCATAATTGATGCAACTGGTTCGAATGCTAAAAGGATATTTGGAAAGCCAGCATCACAAATTTCAAGTGCACAACGCCTTCCGTTTGCGAAAATCTTCCTTTCAAAAGTCTCATTTAGCATTTTCAGAGCAATTAACGACATTTAAGGATTTTTGGGTTTTCAAACAAATCGTTGCTATCGGAGGGCAGCCAAATTTATTGTTAGAAAACAGAAACATTTGATCTGGAAATATGTCAGCAGATTTAGTCTGTCGTTTTAACATTAACAAACTGCAGGACAAATTTTAGAGCTCGGGAAAACAAAACATGAGAACAGAGGGATGTTTTGGCAAAGGAATAGTGGTGGATTATTTCAAATGCCATTATAATTACCCTCCTTATGGCTCTGCCTTCTTCACATGGAAAATTATTTCTTTTAAAATGACAGCTACAGATGATCTTTTAAGAAGAGAATCACTCAAAGAAAACCTCAGAGAAAAACTAATTGAAAAAACCACAATGTCAGCACCTTAGATTTTAAGCATTGTCAAGACATATTTTTCACCTTAAATTGTGTTCTCCAGCCAGGGGCCAAACTCTGGAGCCTGACAGGGAATTGTGAAGTCTTGCAGATCCCCAATTTTGACATTCATAACACCTGGCTCAATGTTTCAACTGCACCAGGGTTCCTGAGCTTTAAAAGCAGCAATCTTGTGCAAGAACCTTTTATTTGAGATCTGTTCAGGAGAGGAGATGCAGCTTTAAACAATTCAAACTCTCCTAATGAACAGGAACCACTCCTCTTTATGGGCCAGAGAGGATTTAGTTGTAGCTGAACTTAGAAAACCAAATTCTGGCCTCAGATGAGCCCTGTTTTTCTCTACCAAACAGCATGATGGAAGATGACAGTGAGAGCAGAACTCTGATCATGGCAAATAACACAAACCCCACAGTAGCTGTTTTCCTCCTAAATGAACACACCCCATCAACTAAACCCATGTCACCCAGAGTGGTAATTTTGCTAAACTTTTAATCATTCTTACCTTTTTCATTTCCTGAATTTCACTTGCCCTTTAAAGTGCAGTAATGCTCAGCTGAAGAGCATTGATGGAGCTGTTCCTGATCTGCTCACAAGTGCAAACCTTTGCTGAACAGCCCGAGACACGGGCACTGCACACTCTGAGAGCTTTACTCTTTGCTGCTTTCACCGGTATTGAAACAATCATTAAAAAAATGTAGCAAAGAAGAGAATAACTCAAACAAAGCCCTGCGAGATGTAGATGCAGTGGGCTGGAAGGGGACCCAGAAATATATTCCATACTGGGCTTTTGTAGCTTTTAGACTTACATGCACATCCCAGTGGGAAGTTCCGAAGTTCCTGAGAAAGGAGGATGTGCCATCTGCTAGAGGAGTGGGAATATGGAGACTGCACATCCTCTGTTACCCGCTGGTATGCAGGGCCCCGGGCACTGGAGGCTAATGAGGGCCAGAACAACAGGAAAATAAAGAACAATGCCCCTCAACAAAGATCCTGAAACTTAATCCTTCCTCTAGAGGTTCTCCCATCCTGTCTGGTTGCTCTTGCACAGACTGTGTTGCTCTTTGCCTTGAATTACTGCCTTTGTCTTCTGTTCCCAGGCCTTTCTGTTCCTGTCCCCCCTGTGCTCGGGACAGCCCTTTGCTTGCAAAGGATCCCTTTTCTCTTCCAAATCCAAATCTCACACCTTAGAGAAGGTCTCTAAGCTCAGAGGCCCAGCTCTTTCATCTTTATTTTACTCATGTTTCTCTCACATGCCAAAGCAAATCTCTTGGGCCACGATCTATGCTCCTTGGGCATCTTTGGAAATGCTGCATAATTAGAAAATACACCATCCAACAGAGATCCTGCACAAAAATGGAGCAGTCCCAGTTTGCACCAGGACCTCGAAGACCTTCCTGTCCTGGTAGAGAGAGGCAGAATCACTTTTCCCCATGCCAGCAGGTGGAAATGGAGCCTCTGTGGGAATACCAGGGAGCTCCTGCTCTTGAAGGGAGACCATGGGATCATGGCAATAGCAGGGCTTTAGTTATAAAGGAACCCCCTCACATGACTGTGGAATTTAGATAAATGCAGCAGATAAATACAGCAAGATCTGGTACCCAGCATGGTCAGAATGCTGGATGTGAGCTGGTTTTCTTGCCCTCAGATCTCTACCTGACAGAGTTTCTACATCCATCTACTCCATAACCAGTCAATATAACGTGGAGTTCCTGGTGCTGCACCCCACACATTTTGAGAATGCTTTCCTAATTTGATCTAGGATCGCACGATTTTTGGGAGCAGAACTATTTCTCAGCTCTCAAGAGCCCGTGTTTTTCATACCTTGCTGTTGCCCTTCATGAATTTAAACCTGGTATTAAATCTTTGTTTTCTTCAGCACCACGAAAGCTCTCGGAGCCAGCACACACGTGCAGAGCCAGCCAAGGATGGTGTCTGTCATCTTTGGTATTCCCTCTGGAAATGCCAGTGCTTGGAAAGCAGATGTTAAATGCTGTAAGGGGATACCAAGTCAAGCAATGGAAAACTCTTGCTATTTTGAAAAGCAAACGCTGGGAAGATCTGCAAGGAATAACTTATTCTGAGCTGTAACTAAAGCATTTTACAAAATAAGACAAGTGAGTGACATTGATGCAAGTATAATCTATCAATCAACCCTGAGAGCATCCAGGGACAACAGTTTCCAGACACAAATCCTAAAGGCAGCTTGCATTCAGTTTTTGCATTGTATTTATCAAAATTGTACGATTTTAACTGAAACATTCATTTTTTTCCCTTTCCCCTTTTCTGTTAAAATTGGTTTAAGCCTGTACCCTCTTTCAAGCCATTTCAAAAGGAACATACAACATCTAATAGTTCCCCAGGAGATGCTGGGCAGGTCCTGGAAGATGGCAGTGACCTTAATTTTATTGGCTGTAATAACATCAAGAGCACTTGTCACCTCGTGGAGCTGTGTCCTGAGGCAACATAAATGTTGCTTGTATTTCCCTCAGGGATCACAGATTTTGTTTGAGTATTAATTAAAGATTGAGGGATATAAAGTGAAACCCCAGAAGACAGTCTTGCTATTTATTCCTTGATTAAACCGATTAAACCCTTGTCTAATAAGAAAAATCTGTGAGCCATTTCAGAAGGCAGTAATCTCTAGGAAGAAGATTTATCAAGCCAAATAATGTGCTGCATCATTAAAAGTTGTCAACAGTAAACAAATGGCCCAAACTAAAATAAAACCAGTAATAACAGTAGGATCTGAGCCAAGGCTGAATCAGCTCTAAGGTTTGAGTGACAGAATGGCACTGTTTGAAAGCACCACCTGAAATCTGCCTCCCCAGTATCAGCCAAGTGCTGATAGTTTCTCTAGAAGTGCTGGTTTAATATGTGCAGTTACCCAGAGTTCTGTGTCTCTAAGGGAACTTATAAAAATTCTGGTGCCATTTATTTGCAAATGCATCAGAGCACACTCAAGGTTTCTGTACTAAAGTGACATGAAGCTGGAGTGATGCTTTTGGCCCAAAGCACCTTGCTGTGCTTTGATCTGTCTCTGATGGCTCTCCCAAATTCCAGAGAACAAAATAATTTCAGCTTCTTGTATTTTCTCACAGAAGAAATTTTAACAGCTGCCCTTCTCTGACAGGCCAGAACCTGGACAGAGTGTGCAGGATCTGTGGAAGCTGAAAAGAATGTTTCTCTATTTTGGTTCTTGATATTAAAAAACAAACAACCTCTCAGGAAAAAAAGATTGCCCAACCAAAAGCAGCTTAAGGTCTTAACATTCTTGTATTACAAGCTCATGTTATCATAAAATCCAATGCCAAGTTTCCTGGTTTTACATCTGAGATTATTTTCCTTATAGTCATGCAAAATGATTTCAGTGAAAAAATCAGAGAAACTGAATTCCAAAAATCCAAAAGAAACATGTCAGGACTTCCTAAATTCATGTTACATCTGAAGGTGTGTGAACTGACATTATGCTGACAGGTGCAGATAGCTTTGGATTCCTATCCATTAAAAAGCAGTAATAGCAGTTAGCACTTGGTTAATGCTGAGCCAGTTCTATTTAAATATTTGCCATTTCTTGTGACTACACAGCTATTCTTTCTCTATTTTCAGTCAGAAGGACTTGAGACTGACAGGTAAAAGAAAGCATTTTCAAAACCAATGTCTATTTTTTTTTTGGTGACATGTAAAATGGGAAAGGTCCAATTTTAAGAGAAGCAAAGTAACTGCAGCTCTCTCTGAACTCACTGGAACCAGCACTCCATGCCTCAAAATACCCATTTCTGCCCACAAAACATCAAAGTTAAGATGGGGACACCCCCAGTGATGATTTTGATAACTGCTAATTTTGGTGGAACTAACCTGCCTACCACTATCCCGGGAGCTGGGAGCAGGCTCTGGATTCAGTCCAGGGGGATTTCAGTTGCTGTTGAAATCAGGGTGGCAGATCACAGTTTTTCTTAGTTTGCTGCTCTGAAGTGACCGAAACTCGTGTGGAACATACAGAAGTTCACACTTCTAGATCAGGTCTGCTAATGATTTCAACTTTACTGAAGTTGATTCCTTCTAGGAAGGGCTGCTCCAGCCCCTGCTTAGATAACCAGGATATTGTGATGTGCCAGGATGGACTGGAATGAAACAGCAGAGGCAAAGCTGGACACACCTCAGCATGTTGGGGTTTGGGTCCTCCCTGAATAAAGCAGCTGAGATATGCTGAGTACACTTATCTGAGGCACAACTTTCTTGTTGCAATTTACTTTCCCGTAAGTAAAATCAACTGGGATTTATTTTCCTTTTGTGACGGCACCTTTAACTCTAGTGCTGTAAAACATCAGTGTTTATACTACAGGAGTTCTTCCTCTCTCACACATTGCTATTCTTAGTTCAGCTGTAAGATCATAAACAGCTTCTATGAATGCCCAGTTTTCAGTAAAATGAATGGTGGGTCTTTCCCAAGCAAGACCAAAAAGACCAGGATATTACAAAATATTGAATATAGAATATATGATGTGTCAGCTTTCCAAGTAGAAACCTGATTTTATAGGCTTGATTTAAAAATCCACTAGAACACATAATGTGTGGTTTTTATTAATCTGTATTTTATAAGGATTGGCTTTAGGCTTCTACTTAATATGAACCAAATTCTCTGCCTTCCAATGAAGGCAACTTCATTGCCTTCTTTGACACACTGAAGCACACTGATTTTTAGATAAACTGCTGAAAGATAACCCTAAATCAAACCTTACTGTTTCCCCTTTGCTGTAAGATAGACAACATCACAGGCCCTAATACATCTGAGGGAAAAGATCCCAAAAGTTTAAAACATTTGGTAACTTTCCCTTGCCTTTAAGGGAAATTTAAGATAAATGTTCTTGAGGAAAGTAGCAGTTAATGTGGAATATTTGGAACGTAGTCCTATTAAAACGCTAGAAAAACACTGTTTACAGGGGCAAAATTCACAGCTGGTCCTTACAAACCATATACATATGCAAGGAGTGGGTGGGAGTAGGAGGGAGAATAGCAAGGCCCTACCTAATTTTAGGTGCCAGGCTCATGATACAGAGCTGCCATATGTTAAAGGTGAACACAGTGGGAGGGTGGAAGAGATTAACTAGAATGGGTTTTCCGGGGAAAAATCAGTGGCCCAGCTCTGGGGTTTTATGCTGTTCCTGTGGGATTCTGAACTAGCAGAACATAACCATAAATTAGCATGTCTGGGCCTCACTGGGAGGGCAGTTCTGCAGAGGCTGTTTGAAAATCAAACCCAGAAGTTTCTAATTCACAAAATCTGTTCAATGATAGAACTCACACTGTTTGCACTGCTGGACTTTATTGCCAGAGCATACAAAAAAAAGTGGGATTTTATTCTAATATTGGTTACAACACTTAGTAAACTGATTCAGCTTTCCACCTGAACTAAGCCTGGGCAAAACCAGCCACAGGTCTTACTTTAAAAGTGAACAAGATGGCCTTTCTCTTATTTACAAAACTTTTCCCATCCTAATGCCTCCCAGCTGACTGAATAGTGCACACACACTCATCTGGATGTAGGTGATACTTTATAAGGGCTCATTAGCCCCTTTGTCTTTCTGGGATTTACAGATAAAATGTCTATTTCAGAGAGGAATTTCTATTAGAAAATCAGTAATTAATTTTCTTACCACAGAGCAGTCTTAATTGTCTAAGAAGTAAAATTAATTAATGAACTTTTTAACCTTATTATGTGGGGTTTCTTCAGTACACTGGTTCTCCAAGCTCAAGATAAACAATGGAAAAATTGGAGAGGATCCCGTGGAAGGTCACCAAGATGATGAAAGGGTTGGAGAACTTGGCACATGAAGAAATGTTGAAGGAATTGGGTTTGTTCAGCCCCCTCTTCTCACAAAGATGTACAGCACAGACAAGAAGCAATGGGCACAAGCTGCTTCAGGGGAAATTCTGTCTAGATTAACAAAATATTCCTCACTGTGAGAACAACTAAACTTTGCAATAGGGTACCCAGGTAGGTGATGGAATCTCCCTGACTGGAAATATCCAAGTCCTGGTTTGCAGGGCTCTGGGTGACTTACTCTCCAACAGGTGGTTAAATGAGATGACTCTTCCAATCTAGACTTGTCTATGATTTTATTCCATTGCTTTGGAATGGCAATGGGCTGCTGAAAACCCCACCAGGGTACATTCAGCTGTCACCTTGAGCAAACAAGGTCAGAATCTCAACTCCTCTTAACTAAACTGGCTGAAATAAATACTGATAGAAATTCCAGATGAAACAGGTGATGAAACAGGCACCAGTGCTGTGTTTCTATCACTCACTGATTGATGGGGCCATGTCTAAATGACTGCTACCTGCAAAACACAGCTTGCCCTCTCTCATACATTAAAGTACACCAGGTTATCTTAAAACATATCTGAGGTCCAATTCAACCTTTCTTGTCCAGCAGGAGGAAAGTTACATTCTCAATGGAGCTGATTCCTACCTACTGGTGTAATTTTTGTCCTTCTGAGAACTGATAATTTATATTATATTAGTAAGGCTCCTGAACTTGCTTTTTTCCCCCAATGCACACTGAGCTGTAGCTCATTATAGTTTACATTACAGTTTGCTATCCCATGGTAATCCCTGGCCTTAATGCTCAGCACAGACTCATGTCAGTTTTAGCAGTCTAAAAGTTAGTTTTCTCACACTTGCAGCACTTTGTGACCAATCCTGGCAAGCTGGTTGATTGAAAATAATTTACTGAGACTGAACTGATTTGCTGAATAAAGGGGCGATTTCAGAAATTGTCATAAGGTGAGGCTTCATGGGCAAGATACAGCTTTCCCTGGTAGGTACAGGGAGCTGCTCAGCCCCATGTAAATGTTTTATTCATGTCAGTTATTCACATAAGTGGGTTTCACTTTAGTGTGTAACACAAGCCAGCTGGTTTGCTTCTTTTAAACTCTGATTTCTCATGCACTTCATATTGCTACACCCCTTCAGAGATATTTATGGAAATTTCACAGCAAGCTGTCTCAAGCTTATGTGCTATTAAGATTCCATTCTGGGGTGTTTACTGCATTAGATTTATAATGTATAGATTTATGGACTCAGCTGCTTGATAGCCCAATAAAGCATGTTGGAACCGAAGGCAACTACTAATTAAAATAATATTTGATTGTCTTTAGCATACTGTAAAACTGCTGTGGATTTAAACAAAGCTCCTATAGAGCCTCACAGCCAACTGCACAGCAAGAAAACTGGCAATTCACATCTGAGAGCCGTTCAATTGTGGCACCACTTTGGGAATGTTTTCCTATTTGTATACATGGAACTGGGCTAGTGTTGAAATACTCTTAAGCCCCTCATGGCTTTGGCTGGGCTAAAAATGAAGGAAAGGATTCCAAAATAGAATAAAAGGATTGACATTCACAGCCAAAGAGAACAAGAAGGTTACAGCATTAGTAGCGGGGTTGTGAGGTATCAACTATTCTGATAATCCCCATTTAAACAATTAGATTAAATCCTACTGGGAAGGATCAGTGGCTAAGATGCCTCTCAAGCTAAGTTCCTCCTAGAAAAGGATATTTTCAACGTTGGTTTTCTCCTTGAAATCTCCACCATTGGATGTCAGAAACAAGGGACTTATGCAACCCCTGCTCCTTGCTCCAAACTGAACTTTCTCAGATGACTCTGTACACATCACACGGTGTAGTAAGAGGGGTGAATTGCCAAGCATGCAAACAGCCTGGCTTACACTCTGCAAAGGTTTTTGGAAACAGCCATCAAAGCAAAATAAAGAAAGAGTTAAAAATAAGATAAGTTGCCATGATGTGCTATTGAAATGCTCAGTTAATTCCATTCTAATGAACTGCATTGACAGCTCTGAGCACCACTTGTGGTGACTCCACTCAGACGAAGTTCTCACCCATAAAGGGTGGTTTCATACCCTTCTCTCCCATTAAAATGGGTAAATTTGCCTTGCCTGCCATGCAGAGACTGCCAGGCAAAACTTTATAGGACAGACTACAGAAGGTAAGAGTGATGGCAAAGCCGGGGCTCTGTCACTTGCAGTGCTGGGAGCACATGGAGAGAGGGCAGAAAATTCATGATTTGTTAACAAACAGATGTGCCAAAATTCCTAAAAAAGCTTCCTCACGTGAACTCCTGAGTTCAAATCCGTAGTTTCAGCCAGTGGGGATAACACAGTAAATTAGGCTTCCAACACCTAGAGTAGCTGAGATTCTACTCTTGCTAATAAGCATCTGGTTATCACCTCTGCAATGGCTCAGCATCCAAGTGCAGAGCTCAGGAGGAAATGCCTGCACCCATTCAGCAAATCCAGCTTTCTGCTGAGTCATCCAGGTACCTACTCGAGGGAGAATCACAGCAACAAACCCAAAATAAAACAGAAAAGGGGAGGTGTTTCAAGAACGTGACATTTCTTCTATTCTGATTCTAAATTTTTCTTGCCACTGTTGATAGATAACACTGTCGTCAAGCTCAGTTCCCAGTCACACAGGTACAAACCCAGGGTACTACCCAGAAAAGAATCCAACATCCACCTCAACTTCCCAACTGTCCTATCATGGCTCCCTGTATGAACAGACAGAGCCCAAGGGAACAGTGCTCTATTTTAATAGTTGCTCTTGTATTTATTTCCATTGCTGCAAAATTGGCTTTTAATTCGCTTTCGTTTCCTAAGTTATTTTTCTACCATTTTTTTTTCTTTTATAAATCTTATGTAGTAACCTACATCTGTCTGGAAAGAAAAGCCACCCTTTGATTAGAGCTGGAATGCAGGATCATATACAGTGTGTTTGGAAACCTCTGCAGAAAAAAAACCCATGTCTGCTTTAATAGATCTTGCTGGAGGCAGCACGGGGTGAGGCAAGGACAGCAGAGCAGTGTGCTTGGAAAAAAAAGGGAAAAAAAGGTCCCTGCTTTTCTTGCCTAGTTAATGCATCAAATTTAATGTTATCTACCTGACTTTTGTAAGAGTTTGGGATAAAAGTAATTTATTTGCTGCCCTCCCTCTCTTTTCAGAGATTTCTACAATCCACCTGCAAAATGGCATCTTTCTGGCACCTCTAAGAATTAAGCTATATGCAAATTTCAGCAGCTAGAATAACCTGCTGTTAATTAAATCCATGATATATATATGGAATGGAGATGAATTGTATTTTTCACCATTTGCTTCAATTGTTTAGAGGAATAATAAAAAACCCCTATTATACAAGTTAATATTCACTATATTCTGAAAAAAACCAACAGCACACAGTACAATGTACAATAAATATCTCCTGTAATTCTAGGTTTAAAACTGTGTTTAGTTTGATGTGCTTTTATTACTACTCTGACCCATTTTCCCCAGAACTACTCACTTGATAAAATACTTGATTCCATCAGCTGTATAAGCCTCTTCCCATCCATAAGGCAGACCTAAGAGGAGATAAAGAAATAAGATGTCTCTCTAAGCTCAAGTGACACACAGAACAGTTCTGAGATAGTGAAAGTTAGACCACTGTAATTGCAAACCACGTCATAAAGAGATTATAAATTCCTACTATTTTTGCAACAATTAATAATGTAAACAATACAATTTAACAAATATTTGCTGTGCTATAAACCATTTCATGATATTTTTATTATTAGAATGATGAGTAATACTTTCAGTAGGATACTATACTATATCCCTTTAAAAAGGTAAAGATTTGATAGGAAAATTTAATTTTTAATGACTATTTGTTCAAAACCAATTTTTTGTAGGGCTTGAAAAGTGCTGGAGAAAGAAGCATCAGTCAGTGTGTAAAAATGCTCCTGCTTTTGGGATACTGTACTGTAAAGTATATAAAGTGCAAGGTCCTGAAAAAAAAAATTGCTTTTTTGGGAGACCAGAAATATATATATATATATAAAATTTAAACACGCGAGAAAAATTGCTCCGGAGGAGTTTTGCTTTGCAAGTCATCTCGAAATGCGAGTGCCTTAGGAGTTAAACTATTTTTGTTCCAGCCCAAGTGTATCTCAAAGACCAGCTCATTAGAACCATCTGTGAGCTTGCTTTAGATGGGAAGCTTTGATTTGGGGAATGTGCTGGACCGCACGCACCATCTGAGCTCTGGGAGCTGCTTCCCACCGAGGGCTGCCCAAAGTGCACACACACACACATATATAGATTTTTTAAGATTTCTTTTGCTTCTGTTGTCACACCTTCGTCTCTAGTGGGTCCTTATTTTTTAAAAACCTGGAGGGGGGTAACCTCAGTTCTCCAAGAGACACTTGGCAGATTGAAGCAGGTACAAACCATCTGAGGAGGAATTATTCCCTGTAGGCACCAAGGGAAGAGCACCAAGAAACCAGAACTCCAGAATTCAGGAAGGGAACTTGAGAGGTCGGGATAAGAACAGCACCAAGATTATTGAGTGCAGCTTGAAAAAGCCCATGGGGTTAATTTTCTTCCTCTCACTTTTACCCCATTAGTCACTTGTCTCAGGCTTCTTCTCATTTTCAGTTTAGAACAGATCTACACAATCTGTTCCTCAAAACACGCCACCTACTACCTTGCAGAGAGAATAATCCACAGCCACTTCCCTTTAAACACAAGGTACCTGCTGTGGAACAGTTTTCAGGCTCTGACTCCATTGTGAAGGAAGGAAGAAAAGGATGTTTCAAGTTATAAATATGCTAGACATGATCACTAGTTCTTCCTTCCTCTCCCGTGAAAGACGGGACCTTCATTCAACATGGATATTTTCTGATGATTTAAATGGCAATAGGATTCATCCTTCAATTGCTTCCATCTGCCCTGGCCTTTCCTCATTCGTGCCTGCAACATGCACATCCAAAATAAATGACAATGGATTTGCTCAATTATGAATAAAAGCTCAGCATCTGCTCTGTGCTCACATGGATCCCTTACATCACCTCTTTCATTCATCAGTGATAATTACACTTTTTTCACTAGTGATCTGATTAAAATGGTGTCCTTTTTTTCCCCCCCTTCTAAATGAAGAACAGCACGTAGGTAGCAATGGCAACTGAGGTCCTGTATTCTTAACCACTGAAGACAAATGCTTTTTAAAAACACTGAATACATTTGTCACCTAGAAATGGAACTCTGGAGCTATCTCCACAGCTTTGTTAGCCTTTTTGACTTTATATGCATTAGATTGTATATCCTGTCTGTTCTTTGCTTCAAGGTTCCGCTACATCTGTAGGTTTTTAAATCCTTTGATTTGCCACATTTTTACTCTCCACTAGTTTTTCACTGCTGTTCGTTCCCTTTACTCCTTTCCTTCCCTTTCAGATTTGTACTTCTATTTCTTGTATTTCCCATGGTAGCCAGGAGGCTCTCATGTTTTGCATCCCATTTCCCCCGACACCATCTCCACTTCCTTCAAGCTCGTTGTCTCCATGAATCATTCATAAGTTGTTCTACTTCCTCGTGCTCTATTTTTTCACACCCTCCAGGGTCAAATTTGTTGTCTGTCCCAGGACCTGCTTTGAAAGACTGCTGAGCTCTCACCTGGAGTAAATGGGAGGTGAAACAGTCAGAAATATAGTCTGAAAGATACAGGTTTTAGCCCACATAAACTCCAGCAATCTCAGATTTCCTGCATATTTATAATTTCTTGTGTGAACTGCTACAGTCTTTGATGAATCTTCATAAATAATAAATCTCGGCTGCAGTTGTCTGCATAGATCATCCTGAAAGATTACAGATTTACAGTATTTAAAAACTAGTTCTTTTCAGCAAAAAATACAGGGCTCCTTGCTATTCAAATATTTGTGATTATTTACCTCCTGGAAGGTAAAGCTGCAAAAGCAATTGTGCATGCAAAAGGAAGAACAGTCTCCTGGGAGAGTGCACTTCAGCCAAAACACATTGTAAACTACCAGCATTTTGTTCTGAGTATATGCATTTAATTAGGGTTAGTGCAAAAAAAAAAAAAAAAGAAGAAAAAAAAGAAAAAATAAGTCTATAGTTCTATGTGAAAAAAGACCAACAAGAAACCAGTTGCTGTTGTTTGTGCCCCAGCACTGCTGCAGCTGGTCCCAGAGAACCAGGCGGGATCCCTGGTGACTGCTTCCCTGCTTCCCTGCGAGATGCCTGCTGGGATAACCACTGCTGGAAAGTCAACATTATATAAAGCTGAAAGGAAATGAAGCCCTCGGGCAAACAGAGTCCTCCTGATCCTTGGTAAGTGCGGAGCTCACGGATCTTTAGCACTTCCCTGGGTTAACAGGGCAAACAAACTGCACCAGCACTGGCACTGGGTGGGCTGCAGGAAGAAAGATGAGCATCAGCCCAAATTATAAACTTCCATGAAGTGATAGTTATTAAAGGTGGTACCTCCTGTTCCCAAGGCAGAATGTTTGTCCTCTCCCCCCATAACAGCTGCACACAGCATTGATCAAAGTGCGTCTCTAAAGGAAAAAGGGGGAAGTACAGATATTAGGAAAAAGCCTCGTTTTCCCGGGTTATCAGTCATCAAACCTATAAACTAAGCAGTAATGCAGCTGTGTGGGGCTTTTTTCCTCAATAAGTTAGTTAAAAATTATTACAGCAAAAGGTTTGTGGAGATCAGCAGATGAAGCCAGTAAAGCAGATACCAGAGCAGAATACTCAGTCAACTCAAAGCTGCAGTTATTTCCCTAACACAGAAACACTGCACTCCAAATACCTTCCATTTTGCTTATTTTCTGATAAAATTACTCAAAGGAAATGAGAGATTTAGAGACTGTAGTAAGAATGGTTCAAAAAAAAAATGCACTGTGCACTAGGATTCTATCTAGATTTGGCCTATTTAGATGTTTCAAGATAAGTATGTCCTTAAGTGCTTTATTTTGGCCTTGAGGCCAGACTTTAAAACCCTCCTTCCATTACAAGCAGGCAGCAAACACCAGCGGTGAATTTGGAAGGAGTGCTTAAGGACAGCTGCCTACCAGCAGTGCAAACCTCACCCTAAACACTCTTTTGTGAAGCACAAACTAATTTCCAGCATTGTGCACAGCTCTGTTATCCACCATTAAAAGGATGTCTGGCTGCAATTCCTTTCCTGTTAGGGGCAAACAGCCTCGTGGCTGTACCTGGAATTAATATCAAGTATCAAGCTTAAGGGATGTAATGTCTATCTGGAATTCAAAAGCCACATTGTGCAAATATTCTGTTTCACAGTGAACCATTCTGTGACCAACAACAGAAATAAGGATGTCTTTTTTACATATCCTTTTACAACTTTTCCAGTTGTACATATCTTTTTAATGTACAAGAGTATGGGCTAGCTCATACCCTTTATTTATCTCCTTGTGATTTATTTATATTCAATATTAGAGTCTCAAAAATGATGAGTTTTTCTTAAGAAACAGGAATTACCTGCTAAAAGGATTTCTGATATCCAAGATGTGCCACAGGATATTAAACCCAGTTTTCTCTGTCACTTCATAAATGTGGGTTTGAATTCTAATCTCTTTTCAATAGCCACCCATTTCAGCTCTTATCAACACTTCAACCTTCCTCATGTGGCCTCAATAATGCAGCAAAATTTGTTAGTGAAGATTTCCAGCGCCTGTGGCTCTTCCCTTTTGAGCTTTCTGGGCAAAGCAAAGGGGATGCAAAGCTGAAGGTCTGACTTGGTGGTTCTAAGTTATCTGGTCTTGGACTCCAGAGTGCTACTGGAATATGGGAATATCCCAGATAAGAGACCACAGGTATCACATGATGTGAGAGCAGCAGCAGAGGAACTTCTCTGTGATTTATTTACTTTGACACAGCTAAAGCAAAAATTTGTGGAGAAATATCCACCCTTGTTTGTCGAGCGTGTTCAGTGGGGTGCTGGCAAAAAACCAGTCTTTTGTTTTTTGGAGGCTATCAATAATATAAACTGTATTTTATTGCTTATTTGGGAATTAAATATGAACAATCAGATTCAGAAAAACAGAAGTGAGTGTGCACTTCTGGCATTTGCTTGTGTGTCACTTTATACCATTTCAAGTGCTCTTCCCAAAACCAATGTGTTTCCTTTCATGAATAATACTCTGCTAAGGGGACATTCCATTCCTTTCTTTCACATATCAAATTCCATTTTAAAGAAATTGCTTTTTTCCTTTTGTTGTTGGTAATTTAATAAAACAAAGATGGAGTCAGTAGTCTTCCAGTGGAGACATCTGGGAAATACTAGCAACTGAGATTTATGTTAATTTAGAGTATGGCTGGCAGATTGGCTTGTCTCCCTTCAGTCCTGTTCCTAGAAACCATGCTTCAGGAAAAATATTTGTCTTACTTTGGATGTTCAGGGCGTGGTGAAAGATGAGTTTGTGTGTTCCCACTGCCCATAAATCACAATAGATTGACCCATCTATGTTGGCAAACTCATTAATCTCCTATTAAAACAATTACAAATCAAGTTACAATACAGAATGAGTTATTAAATAGTTTGCTTCTCATGCTGAAGGATTATATGATCAACTTTTAGATCTTCTTGGTAATTTTGAAATTACAAACCGTTAAAAATGTCTTTCTTCTAATACTTGTTTGTGAATAGCTTTGTTGGTACAGTTAATTAGAAACAGTTTGGATACAACAGCAATTGAAATATATGAACAATGACCAGTCAACTGACTGATTTAAGGAAATAAGAATGACCTCAAACAGTGCATGTGATCAGACATTAGTACAGGAATATTCCTCTCCTACTTAACAAGGGAATTCCACATTTAGAACGAACTCTGCTCAGTGTGTGCATTTAAATCCTTCAGAAATGAGTGAGAGCTGCATTATCTGAGCAATGAGGTTGCTGCGATGTGTCTTCAAGAAGGATAATTACCTTTAAAATTGGACCTTTTCAGAAGCTGAATATTGGAAATGCAACAAGAAAAAACCAAACTGCGTATTTTTCAAATAAAGACTAATTTCCTCCAGGTCTGTAGGTTCCAAGTAATTCAGACAGTTATTAAAGATGAGAAGCAAACAGAGGAACTGATGCCTATTTTTACCTGTGCAGGAGGTCAGGAGTCAAAGCACAGGTGATGTCATCACCTTTCAGGAAAAAGTAATGAATTAACAACTTGCATGGAAAAGAACCACGCTTATTTCAATGTGCTTCTAATAAAATCAGTGTTTATCACATTTGGCTTCCAAGGCCTTTCCACACACCACACATTTGATATTCAGATGTTAAACAACCAGTTTTGAGGAGGACAAGATACCATGAAGCAATATGTCCCTCACCATTACTGTTATTTTAGTTAGTTATTTATTTAGTCATTAAGTCAAGAGAGCATCAGCCCTCAAAAGCGAGGGATAGTGAAAGCAGGAAGGAGTTTCAGACCACCTCGTTCTGACCAAACACTGGGTTTTGCATAATCTACCGGCTCTTATTATTTGCTTATAAAAATGTTCTTAACACCCTGATTATCTGTCAATTCTTTTTGCATTTTTCACCTACACTGCTTCTTTCTCAAATGTACTGCCTGTCCAGTGAAAATGCAAAAGAATGCAGTGACCAGCTACCCCCAGATTATGTTGCTCATTGTGGTTGAGAATCTGTGGATAAGGTGGAGGCAATACAGAAAAATCAGAAAACTGCAGAATGCAGCAATCTACCAATTCACAGAGAAGGCTGCTAAGAAAAAAAAAAAAATCCTAGCAGTCCTTATCCTCCAGTGGCTCCCATCTGCCTTTAGTTTGCCAACTCTAAGATGTTTTATTTGTGTTAAAGGCTGCAATAACAGAGTCTCAATTAGTGACACAGCAAGAGAAATGCAGCACCCTGGGATCACAGAGCTGGGAGTGCTCCCTGGTAAGGTCTTAAAAATGGTAAAAGCACATTTTTGTCAGTCTTGTCCAGCTTTTAAAAAATATTCCTTTCATATATCCTATTCATTTTAGAGTCTCCCACTACTGACTGTTAACATGGCATTGTCTATTTGGGATTAGTCAAGAACACATTATTGCTTCCATTGCTGACTGAATACACTGCAAGTTCCAAAGTAATTTTGGATGAATATTTGCATAAGTGAAATTGAAATTCATTTTGTTTATACCTGTGAATCTCAACCTGCTGAAGAGAAGACAGAAAACACATTATCAATCCTCAAATTAGAGAAACAGCCCATCACTGGGGAATTCTATACCAATGCCATTAGGTTAAAAACACAGTTAAAATCACAGAAGTAAGTACTCTCTTGAGAACGTTCTTGTTCTCAATTGGTACAATCCACTTTCAGATGATTAAAAAGAATCTGGAATACCACATTCTTATTCCAGGAATACAAGGCTCTGCACACAGGGCTGTCACAACCAGCTCTAGGAAATAACTGTGTGGCCCAGCTCCAAACTGTTTCTTTTTTCCTCAGTTTCCCTCCTTTCTTGCTGCCCTGATCCCTCTGTTCCAGAACTCAGCCATCTCCTCCTTCCCTTACTGGATCAACTCCTCTTGTCACCATCTATTGTGTGATCCACCCACTTCCATCACTGTCATCTCACATTGCTCACTGACGCATGTGATCGTTAAATATAAGTTTAATTAGAAAGCATTCATTGGTAGCAAATTAAAATGACTGGCTAAAATTAGAATTGAGCAGAAATTGTCTGAGATTTAAAAAGCAATAGTATTACATGATAGGCCTTTCTTGCTAAGTAATATCTTACTTTTTTGCACTGATGATGAAATTAAAACTGCCCAGGGGGCTGGAATGAACCACCTACAATTGAGAGACAGAACCACTCTCTGCTGAGCTCATTTCACAGTAAGTACAGACCAAAGTAATACTTTTTCCTTTTGCAGAAAAATTGTAAAAATACATCAATTCAAGATATCCTTTTAGCCTGATACAAAAAAGCCTGCAGTAACACCGAAGTTAAAGAAGGGGTCTACTTACAGGAAGATATGATTTTAAAGCCAACGTATTTTAATAGTAATGCTAAAAGTTCCTAAAATCTAGGATACATGCATTTTGTTTCTTGTTATAAATCTGAAAGGAAACAAAAAAATGCACCGTGTGCCTCAATTTAGCAACCTGGATTTTACCTGAACTGTAAAGGTGACATTTACAGGTAAAGGTAAAATTGTGTTTTCAAACACAATACCCAGAGCAATCAGTAATGCAAGGTAAAAATCCCCATCCCACTGCCAGTTAATGATCCATATGCCTCATGCCATGAGGTAACAGATCCAGTATGAGCCATACACGCATTTTGTACCTCTTTTAGATCTCCTTCATGAGCACCAAGCAATTATGTTTTCCTCTTGCAAAATTCTCCTTGAAATACACTTTCAAAAAGCTTCCCCTCTCCTCCTTGGCAAACAACTTTCTCTGTACTTCTTCCCATTTAAATTATCACACTTGTGCACCATGCATGTCTAAGGAACTCTGCTGGCCCTCAGCTTCTCACTCCTACCTACTGAAGGAGAAGTGAAAAAATGTGACAACTGCAGGAGCTGACAGCAAATCCTCCCAGCCCTCCGAGACAAGATGAACCCTGATAGCTCCAGCACACACTGAATTCCCAACAAAGGTCTGCTCATCCCCCCCCTCCCCTTGTCAGCTTCAATCCAGAGCTCTCAGGATGCTCGTAGTTGTGAAGCCAAAGAAAATTAACTCAGCACTAGCTGCCAAAAGCCAACACTTCTTTGGTTCAGCTCCACACTGTCGGGTTGGGTTATTTGTTGTGCAGGTGCTCCCTGAGGGGGGTGTGGACACACAGAGCCATGGAGAGACGTGGGGGTACCCCCCTCTCCCCATCACCAGCTAAATCTGAACTGGGCTTGTGAGTCAAAAAAGAGGGATGTCAGCCCTGAGCTTGGGACTGAGAGCTCAAGGTTCAGTTCCCATCTTACCACCTGCATGTTTTCTGAGTTTCAGGCACTGATCTGGGACTGAGACCAATCCCTGTCTCACCTGTGTCTCTCCTCTGACTGGTGAGCAATTTGAGTCTCCACACTATGGAATTCCTAAGTTTGTTTCCTCCTCCTTCATGTCAAAACACAATACTATAATGAAGGTTTAATACACTGAAGTGCTAAGCATTATGTCAACAGAAATTAATAGAAAGGCAATTTAGGAAGTATTTACCATCCAGTAAAATTGTTGATTCTGGAGAGTTTTGACTTCAGTCTCCATAGTTACCAAGAGCAAGTACAACTTGTAGGGGAAGAGGCAAAAAGTAAATTAATTTTTTCGTAGAGGGGTCACACTATGAACTAAACGAGTCTGTAGTCTTTTAAAGGTCTGCTTTTTAATGAAGTCGTCCTTAAGAGACGCTGGAAATTATCCTAATGAGACTGCAGTAATCTTGTTAGGTCATCTACATTTTAAGATATTATTATATCACTTGTTTTTCATTATTAAAATGTTTTGATTTGAAAGTCAGGACAGACAGTGCCTATTCACAAGCTGACTCATCTTTTCTCATTAAAGGTAAGTGAATGGAGAGAGAATAATTTGCTTTTCTAGCAGCAACAACAGAGTTCTGAAATCTAGGTCACCTTAGAGAACTGTCTTAAAACACAGGCTTTAGACATTGAATTGTGATTTTCCTTGCTGTGGAACATGAGGAATAACATGCATATACAGTTACCAATAAATCAGCATGCAACTCCTTCATAATTGATCCTCTCAATATATTTTCTGATTTGATCAGACTAAAAAATTATTCCATCCTTATTAGTGTCATCTTTTATCTGCCTTCTCTGCTTGCACATAATTACTGTAACGTTCTGATTCTTGGACATCAAATTAAACAAGCAGGGTCTGATTTCTGGGCCCTGTAACAACATCTACAAGTAAGACCAGTTGGGTGAAAACAATGTCATTTCTCACACACATTGAACAAAATGTGGGTCTGGTCCAAGGAAGGAGGTTTTCAGGGATAATTCAGGATTTAAAACCCATCGGTAAACAGACATTTCCTTGAAATGCCATTGAGAAACAGGATTAGAATTTTGTAGGAGCTTGACTAACTGGATCAAATGTTTGAAATAAATAGGGTGCAAGGGAATAAAGACAACAGCAAAGTGTTGTATGTGAGGTGTGGATAATGAGCTGCACAGAAGGAAGTGGGTACACCCAGCTGCCTTTGGTTGTGGGGCACAGGAAAGCCCAAACTCCCCACAAACCAGGAACATGAAGCTACTGGAACAAGGGAACACCATTCTGCTGGATTTTAAAGCAAACAAGCTTATTCCAGTTTTGCCTCCCACAGGAAGGTCCCAACTGCAGAATTCAATACGACTTTGATGAATTGGAGAGGAGTCAGAGAAATACAAGAGTGAGGAAGAAAGGAAAGGGTAAGGAAAAAAAATCAGCTAACTGGTATTATTTATTTGGGGAACAGAAAACAGAGGGGAGACACTACATGGCCTTCAAAGGTGTTAAAAGCTGCCACAAAGAGAAGATAGTGGGGTGTTTTCAATAACTCCAGGGGTCAAGACAAGCAGTAATGAGCTTTAACTGCAACGAAGAGGATTTAGGCCAAAGGAAAAGGTTTCCTAATGGCAAAGATAATTAAGGATGGGAATAGTTCGCCCACAGAGGTCGTGGGATTTACTAGACAAATACCTGTTTGGATTAATGGAGATATAATTCATGTTGCTGCAGGTACATGGATGCACTACCTGACTGCTGGAGGTCCTTTCCAGCCAAATCTTTTCTGATTCCTTGGTGGCAAAGTACTGAGTGCTACTTTTACAAACTTTTGTGTGATTTATATTACACGCAGACAGTTCTTCTGCTTCCCATTTGCAAGGCATTTTTATGTCTTGTGTTCACAGAAGTAATACATTTTAATTTTATCATGTACCAAAAATCTCCTCTTATCTTCTTCTAAGCCTTTCTTGTAAACCCAAGCCAATTCTGGGCACAGGAACAGGGTTTAGATTATGGTTTTTAGGCTTTTTATGCAGCATCTGAAGTCACATCCCAATAATAAAACTAAAGCCAAACAAGACAACATAGCCAAAAGGTGAAAATGCAGAAGGTTTTGGGTTGGCTTTTTTTTTTGCCTTCCTAAAAAAACTATTCAACACTGATTTGGCTTCACTGGTGTAACTTATTTCCATAACATTATAGGCACTGCTTTAAAGTATAGGCATGCACATAAGTATTACTGTTTCAGTAGTGTTGATGTTACAGCTCAGCATTCTCACTTTTTTTTTTTTTTTTTTTTTTGAGTCAGGGATCACTACCCAACCTCAAAAACTCTCATAGATTATCATAATAAATCTTGTAATTGAGAAGAATATAAAAGTGCCCAGGTTCTGCAGACAAGCTGTAAATTGGTCATGAGAGTTCTGCGGTTCAGTGGCTGACGACAGAACTGAGCCTGGAAACCACAGCTGTAACTCTAAATTGCTCTGAAATATGTGGATGACTGTGCATTAAAAAATTAATGTGGATCAAGCACACAACACTGAAACATTGCATCAAACATAGAGTAACACAGAACTGCAATTAAAAAAAAGCAACAGACCCACTGTCAGATAATTGTCTGTCTCTGTTCTCCAATCTGGACTTCTTTGTAAGTCATTCCCTTTCCTAAGGAAGATTTTCAGAAGGTAAAGGTACCACCCAACACATTTTTTTTTAAAATGTCAACTAGGTAAGACTCAACAGCAAAAAGTTCATTGAATAACTTAATGTTATTACTTTTGACAACAGTGAAATTACCTTCCCATTAAGTATGTTTGTTTTGAGGAAAAAAACTCCAACCTTCAGGGACTTGCAAAACCGCACAATTTTTCTTTGGATAAAACAGTTGATAAATTCTCTTTTGGGAAAACTCACCTGTTTTGTTGTTGTTGTTGATCAAAGTTTCAAAGGAATAATGCATTTTAATTTCACCAAAAGTAATATTTTCTAATGAAAGTACTGTCTCAGAAAGTGTTTAATTGACAAACAAAAGCTTTTTATCTTTAAAGCACGCAGCACTGATTTTAATTCTTTTGCTAGCAAAACACTATTAAAAAGGGAGCTGTACAGCTGTGTTCAGGATATACACTGTATAATTTAATAGGCCTCTTCTATTTCTGATTTCAGAAATTCACTGAAATATTTATGGCCTTGCCAGAACAATGAATACACAGAGTTATGTCCTTAGTTATCATTAGGCTGCTCCTTCCCAAGCAGCTCTTCCAGTAAGAAAGAACAGGCACAGTTCTAGTTTATTAGCTGAAAGAATGTCAGAGGTATTCCCTCCCAATGCGAGACTCATCCCCACAAATTGGATCTTGCAGGAAATAATTTTCTCTCTCTAATACTAAAAATACATGAAGGCAAAGCAACATGAGTTTCAGTAAACCTGAGCAATCAGCCAGTACTCCTGGGCTCAGCAGAGGACACAGATTTTGATATTCAGCCTCTGCAAATGCATCTTTAATATCACCGACCCAGTAACAGGAGTCAAGTTAACCAGGACACGCCTGTCTATGCTACAGTTACATCTGGATTCTGATGTACAGGCATAAAAAAGGGGATGTGGAACAGCCCATGTTTATATGTCAGTTCAATAGAAATTCTCCTGATGAACTACAGCCAGTGACCTGTGCCAAGTTACAGCACTGCTGTGCACATGAGATACAAGGGTCACAAACAAAATAGCAATAATCATTAATTCTGTTGTAATAAACACCAGGCCTGCAACAAATAAATACATGAAATGGGAATACTTAGCAGTATTGGCTCTTCTCAAAATAGCAAATTTGGTATTTGTGAAGATTTGCCTGCACTGCCTTATAACTTAGCTCCACTCACACTGTTGAAAGAATGGGAAGGGATAACTGAAATGTCCCTGACTACAGAATGGTTTTGGCAGTTGAACATAATACAGTTGAAAAAACCCTGAATCAAAGAAACTGCTAAAATTCTACATTTCAGTTTTTCATGCCTGAGATGTAAGACACTGTGGCCAAAAATCAAAAGCAATTTAACTACCAAGAGACCAAGCACTAACTGAGCTGAGCACCAGCAGATTCCACTGCCTTCTTTTTATCCGCTCAGCATCCAAGAAAAACGAATACAAAAACTGGGCAACTGAACTTCTGCCTGTAGGGTCTTGGACATCAAAGGCACAGCGACAATTGTGACCAGCAAGATCAATATGAGCCAGGTAAGCAGGAGTTTTGGAATCTGTATTAATTTGGAGATCATGGCAGTGAAATTCAGCGTGACCGCCATGTGTCAGATCCCAGGCTGACAACAGATCAAAAGGGACATGATGGGATGAAACAGTCCAGGATGCACTGCTTGAGTTCCTGCCGACTGGAGAAGCAGGCTCCATAGCATTTCATGGCTACAGATGCCTGGGATTATATCTACAGGAGTAAGACTGTATTTTTGGATGGAAGTTTCAGAGGCAGAGTGAGGAAATCAGCAGCCAAAATACTTGAAAGCTACGTTAAACCAGTGCCCAGTTCAAAATGCCGATTGCCTGCTATTTTATGGGGAGATAAGTATGTTCCAGGGTTAATCAGATTTTGGCCATTACCAGCATCAAGTGTATTTCTTTTCTAATTTTGCAATAGAAAAGAGGAAAATGCTTTCTCTATTCTTTTTAGCCTGATTTGCACCATATGGTCTACTAAGTGCAGGCAGCAACTACTTTTAAATGCTGCAGTTCTTCCACTGAGGCATTACTACCCTTTGTATGATGAAAGTAATTTTATGTCTTCAGGAGATCCTTGCATTCTGCAAAGCAGAATGGCCTCTCAAGACTTAGTTTCTAAAAATACCTACAACAGCCTTTAAAGAAGATGAAGAATGAATCTTTCAAGGGATGAGCCTGATTATTCTGTTTATTGCTTTGTTATTTGCATTTCAGGATCTTGAGGATCCTGCAGTAGTAAGCATTGGAAAATGAGCTGTTGGTTTTGTGGTTTTTTGGAGGCTTTTTTTCCCCTCAGAGTCCTCACTTGAAGAATTGCCAAACTGCCTTCACAGAGCTGTCATTCAGCCTGCAAAGCTGAAAACCGATCTGCAGCACTATCACCAGGCAATATGCACTTGAAGATTTTCAGGAATACACTGAACTTCTTCAGTCTTCTTCCCTCAGGCAAAATGTCTTGCTATTACAGAAGAAGGGGATGGTTCGTGGGGGTAATTGATAAATATGTCATTTTGACCTGGTTGTCAAGGATGATCTTTAACAAAGGATGCAGTTTTCCTTTGGAAAGAAGCTCCACAACCTTGTCTTGGCACCCGGACTTAGTTTCACATGTACTGTAAATGAATCAAAGAGGTATTTTGGTTGGGGCTCCTTTCCTTCATATTGCACAAAATGAAGCAAAAAATGAAGGAGAAGTTCTTTTCAGAAGGTGAAATTCATCACGGTGGCTTCCCAGCCAGACATTCTCATCCACTGAGCAACATCAAAAATATCAGCTCCAGTTCTCTAAGAATTCAATAATAAATTGTTATGTTGGGGACATTTTTCTGGAAAAAAAGGAAAACTTTCAGTCTGCAGTGCAATGTCTTTGTTATTTTTTTTTTGTCTTTGATATCTGATATTTATGAAATGCCACATCCACAAGAGCCCCCTTTTTATGACAGCCCATCTGCAAGAAAACTTTCGATCACATGGGGAACAGTGAGTGAGAAGCTGGCACAGAGGACTGCAGACAGAATGCTATCAGATAGTTACTTTGCCTTCACTACTTCTTTTTTTGAGGGAAAGAGAGAAAGCAAGAGAGGTTTAAAGCTTTAATCTCATACCCAAGCTCGTCAGAGCCTAAAATCTATCTGTAATACTCTCCAAATCAGAATGAACTCAGAAAGATGACGTTCAATCTTTAAATCCTTCTCTGCAGACCTATTTTTAATTCTCAGGTTCAGAAAATGGATCCCTGCTGTGGCTCCAGAGCTTTCTAACATGTATCCTACCTATTATGTTTGACACAACCACAAGTTAGAATTCAGTTGCATTTAGAACTAAGAGTTTTCCTTGCACAGTTTCCTGTGTAGGGTGATAAGACCAACTCAGTGTGACAGAAATACCACTGTCACTAGTGGAAAATCAATTGTCTCCTGTCTTGGTCGCTGTTATTTTCTTTCTCTTCTACCAGTAACTCTTAATTATAATATTCTGGAAACTTCTGAATAAATTTTAGCTTCTCATTTTGCTTTCTTTGGACTAGAGGGATGTAATAAATAAATGCCTCACAAATAACGTCAAATAAAACATTTTCCATGTCTTGAAATATTTTTTCAAACAGAGTTCTTCAGTCCCCTCCTAAATTAATTCTGAAACTATATAAGATATTCAAATCTTTGATACAATAATTATTGACAACCATAATTAACCACCTTTCCCAAACCTCCTGTGGTTTGTACCAGGCCATTTCTTTTTTTTTTTTTTTTTTATCCATCCATTTAAGATGGATTAGAACTGACATGTCTGCTCAAATGTGATCAAAATACACAATCATTTTGATGATCTGAACCAGGGATCCTACAATAAGCCATAGCTGTTTCTTACGTTTCCAACTGATGTAGCTTATTACTCAACTCTCATGAATTATCATCATTTTTACCAGCGGGAACAGCTTCCTGTTAATGACCTGAGGATATACATGGATATCTCCAAATGGAACTGCTGGCTACATTCACTCCCTACAGCAACAACATCTTAATGAAGACACTTTGATACATGTTAATGCAAATCCAGCACAGAAACAAGTTGTAAATATTCTGGTATGAAGAAAAAGAGCATTAAAGTAACGAAATTCTGCTAGTTTTACATGATTCTGGGAATCTTCATATTCCTCACTTTAGCATTAATTTTCTGCTTCAAGTTTTTCAGGGAGAAATGTACTCTGGAATAACTTTATATTCTAATTCTAGTTTGATTAAGATGCATATCGAACTGACACTGAACCTGCACTATCCTCCGGTTCTATGAATGATTTATTCTGCCAGTTCCCATCCAATTTAGAATCAAATTATCCATCTTCTTTGGCTGATGAACTGATACCAGATTTCAGAGCACACAAAGATGCACACACTCACTCACAATCTACTTCCAAAATGGCACGGACAGACTTGGCAAGGTCTCGGGCTTCTGCTGCAAGAGCGGTGGTGGCGGCAGGTCCGACCCTTCCCAGCCGTGCAAGGAGTGCTTTAGTGGACAGCGTTGCTCTCCTGTCACTAAGAGAACAAACAACAGTCAGTGTTTCTTTGGAAGATGATAAAGGAAACTGCTGCTTTTGATACAGCAAACCTGTGTTTCCAGGTTGGTTTTGGTCTCACTGCATGAACAAAACCCACTGATGCTACCAAAGCAACGGGTTTGCCTCAGCAGCAGCTCTGTGTGTACAACAAAGGGATTTGGAAAGCTCAGTTCAAATCACAGTCACGGCTCAAAGTGCAGCATCAAGAACTCAGGGGGTGCCAGGGAAGGAACCTACTTTAATGGAATTATTGTATTAGCATCTAAGAAGGGACACTGCTTTACAGGACCCAGTTCTTATCTTTGGGGCTGCTACTGAGTCAGTTTGTCACCTTGGCATTGTGTTTGATACTTAATCCATTTCCTAAAATAACCTCTATGAACTTTATAAAACAGACAATATCACTGTTGTGCAGTGCCAATAGGAACTGCTTTTCACTGACTATCTGCAATATCATCATTGGTCTGAACATCTATTTTTTTTTATTTAAATAATGTTCCAGCTCACTTCCCTTAAATACATTTGATTTCCTCAAGAGCATTACTGAAAATGATCACAGGACAGAGACCAAATAACTTTACTGTTACAAAAATATTAATGGAACACTATCTGGGATAAATAAGTTACAATCATGTCAATATTCTGAAGGACAAAAGGCTGCTGAAATCTATTTAAATATTCATAGGCAATATGCCCAGGATCTTCAATAAG
This sequence comes from Empidonax traillii, assembly GCF_003031625.1. NCBI lineage: Eukaryota > Metazoa > Chordata > Aves > Passeriformes > Tyrannidae > Empidonax > Empidonax traillii. Next base: position 130,442 of record NW_020955298.1, on the reverse strand, counting down.
ATCAACTTCTTTTACAAGAAAAGTAATAAAATGTAAATGGATATGCATGTTATCAATTTATTTATATGCTACTGAATTCATCATGATGCAAAATCACTTAGGCAATTCTCAAAAAAAAAATTAAAAAATTATAACCCACTGTTAAGGTTCGTTGCATTTTAACTAATCCTGAGTACATTATAATTACTTCATGGAAACATCCAGACAACCATAGCTATGTAATTACTAACTGTTTTAATTTAATTCAGAGCTTTTTAATGAAGCTGTATCCTGAAAGCCTAATTTATAATTCATGCCATTCCCTCTCCTCCAATAAAATGACACTCAGAACTATCCAGCAAAAATATAAGGAAAAAAATAGCTACAAGAGATTATTTGGAGACTTGGGAACAATAGTAGGGTTTTCAATATTAATATTGCCATTTCATTACCTTAAAAGTGTTGAGGAAGTAGAGTTATCTGAAAGTATTTCATGCACAACCTGTTGGCCACAGTCAAGAAGTTAACAGTTTAGAGATGGACACAGTCATAAAGTTAATACCTTAAAATTTAATGTTCTATTTGGGTGTGGGTGATCTGATTTGCAATTAAAGAGTCTAGTTTCTCCCAGCTAAAAGTGTGAAAGTAAAAACCAAAACATTATATTTACTTCATTTAAAGGGGTTATAACAACATCCCTTTTATCGTTGTTTCATAACATTCTTAAGTATTATCAAATATCAGTTTTTCTGCCTTTTGCTTCTTAGGAATTTCACAGAAATTGATATAGTTTGTGAGAGAAACAAGTGAAAAAAATAAGTTTTAATATGATCATTTCCACTTGTTTAATACAGGAAAACATAAAGATTAAGTAAATTCCTGGATGGATCTGTATACCTGTTGACCATCTATATTTCTAGCAATGAAAGGATCCCTGCAAACTAGTTCATAGGCAGTTTACTATGCTTATTGTTCAGAAACAAGGACACAAAAAACTTTTCCAAATAAAATATTGCCAGAAATGAAAGGCAAAGTTACCTCTACAAACTGTAGCAATTTTTCAGTAGCCACCTCAAAGGTCTTCCTTGCTGATTCTGATTTCCTCAGCTGGCAGTCAAGCACTGTAACTCTCTTTCTCAAGTCTTGAATGTTATCCTGGGAAAGGTATTTTAAGGCTTTTATTCTAATAATTTCCTCCCATGGCTCAAACAGATAACACGGTGTGAACTGAAAGGGATGCTTGAAATGTTTGACACACTCTTTCCTACATTTCTGGAAAACATGTCACTGCTCCTGAGGCAGGAATGCCTGACCTGCTGGCAAAACAGCTCCTAACTGCAACAAACTTTGGCAAATCATATAAAGGTAAATTAAAACTGGAAGATAATAACATTGATAGGGCTGAAAATGAAGGGAGTTTTAACTGATTTATGAATGGATCAAAAATCCAACCTGATGGCGACAGCATCTGTCAGCAGGGGGGCATAACGAGCCAGTATGTGAACAAACTCAGTCCTCCAGTTTGCAGCCTCACAGCCTTTGGCCAGCACAATGATTATGGCCCAGCCTGGAGGAAATTACCCCCTGGGATTTCTCTGCATGCACTTGTGTAACCTAATGATCAGTGTTACGTATCCCTCCCTCCTTCGGCTGTGGGGAACGTGAGCCCGTTCAGATCAAGTCCCGGAGGCTCCAGGTTTCAGGCTGAGCCCCTGTTTGTGTGAGAGGAGCACGAGGAAAGCCTTCACATGGGCAGGTTTGTTGAGCTGAGCTGTCTGCTGAACGGGGCATCTGGAAAGATCTCTCCAAAATTAAGAAAATGTCACTATAACTAAAAACAAACTTGTACATCGCGCTGTAGGTGGTCATTCTGAAAGCCCACTATCTACTCCAAAACTCTCACAAGAAATCATCATAACCCAATTATTGCCTTTACAAGAAGCAAGTACAGATATTTGTTTGTATGCATTGTACAAAGCAGCAGAATCAGCATCACCCTCAATGTCAGGGAACGTGTTGATTCAAACACCTGAATTAAAAACAATTTTTTTTTTTTTCAAGATTAGTAGCATTTAAGTGATTATCTTGATTAAATCTAAATTTACTTAAAGAATGGACTGGACTTTAGACTGTTGTTATTTGCCTACCAGAAACATAAACAGGAAGGCCATTCTTACATGAATACAAACGAAGATGTGTAGCTTTTAAAGACAATATACTTGCAGCTCAGAAAGTACCCCGTGCTTTAATGCTTGAGATGTGCCACTCTGACCTATGACCCACATATGCCTGCAGCTCCTGTTTTTCCAGCCCGAAGATATCTGGATAAAGGAAGACTCGTACACTCCACATCACCCCTTTCCCCACGCATCCTCCCAGTTATTGAATAATACAAGACAAACAGTGACCTACTTTAAGCAAAGCAGATGAAAAGAAAATGAAAACAAGATACACGACAACAGCAAGGAAACCATGGCAACCATGACAGGCGACCGCTTTGCTTACTTTATTTTGGCCGGAGTGATCGGCGAGCTGAACCTTCAGCTCTCCAATTTCAGCCTCCAGCAGTCGAATCACTTCCTCATAGTCCATCTCCATGCCCCGCGCCTGCCTCTGCGCGGCCTCGGCGAGGTGGATCCGGCTGCGCAGGGCTCTGGTCTCCTCCACGGCTGCCTTGGCTTCCTGCAGGTTACACAGTCCCACTGAAGGGTTACAGCTCCACTGAACAGTTACAACTTCACTGAACAGTTTTACAGCTCCATTGAACAGTTACAAGCCCAGCTCACCAAGAAGAACGGGTTGAACTCGCAAGCGCCGCGGTTGATGTCAGGGCTACCTGTCAGTGTTTACGGCTGGATGGTTCGGTTGATAGTTTTTTAAGAGTAGGGATGTGTGAGCTAAACCCAGGTATTTACAGAGACAGAATTTGCCTGATAAATTAAATAATGAAATCTATAATTACTGTAAATGGAATGAAAGGTTTTGTAGAAATGCACCAGGTGCTGTTCATCTGCCCCCTCACTTCCATACTAAAAAAATACCTTACTGAGATATTACTTCCTTTTATTATTATTATTATTATTGCCTGAATTCACACTCCAGTGAGTATCCTCCAAGGTGTATATCACCCAGGCAAATCTTTGGTTTTCCACTCCAGTCAGACCTCACACATCATGGAGATGGACTCTTAATGCAAGTATTCTCAAGATCATTTGCTTTTTTAAAATTTATTTTTCTGCCTTGTTCCTGCTCCTATATCTTTATCCTGTATTATCACAGAAGAGTGTTAAATAAAATGTATATATAAATAATGTATGGAAAACAGAAAAGCAGAAACTGCTAGCTTTTAATGCAGCTAACATAATCCTTAAATGCAAAATCTCATTTTGAGAAAGATACTACTCAGCTCATTTCACAACTGCATATTAATTCAAGTTAATTTTGATTTGTAAATTTAGAAAGTCAGACTAAAGGTCTGGACAACAGATGAGTTTACACACTAGGAATAAAACAAACAAACTGCTCATAAAAATGTAGACATACAGGGTCACTGGCACCAAAACCAATAAACCTTTTTTCCCCCCTTAGCTTTTAATTAATCTGTGAGAAAAGTAACCTTATATAAATTTTCTGAAGAATTAATGTTCCAAGCCTTAAACACACAAACACACAGAGGCTTTTTTTGTACAAATTCCTCAGTTAAGGACACTTAGGTGAGTATCCTATTTCTAGTCCACCTATTATATCTTATTATTACAACTATATCCTGGTTGGGAATTGAACTAGAGGGAAAACAGGTGGTGGAAGAGGAGAAACACACTATGACAAGTAGGAAATAACCTTCTAGAAAGTAGGCTTGAAGTCACTGTTTCTGAAAAACCTAAGTGACCAAATCTCCTATTTTTGTGGAAGGACTGGCATATAATATTTAAGAGGTGCCATAATAGAAATGTCTGGAGAGGTCAGTTAAGCTTACAAATGCAGATTTAATTCTTCCCTAACATGGAAGGTTTTGCTCTGTGCAATCAATATCCTTCAAGTCATGTTTTCCTGTACTTTGTCATAATGTTTCTTCTGTAAAATGATCTACTAATCTCAGCTTCAGATGACTTTTGACCTGTACACTGTTAGCCTGAATGAGCAATATAGTTCAGGCCAGAGGTCAGCTCATCTCAGTGACATAAATACAGGACATCATTTGCCTCATATTTGCAACGGGTCTGCAATAAAATACCACTGTGCATCCCAGCCTCTTAAAAAATACAGCAGGGGAGGTGATCCCACACGTAGAACAGCAGCATCAGCAGTGAATACAGGTGACATTTGTGTTGTATAATTTCGAGGTTTCTGTTACAGATCGCAAGCAATAAGAGATCCGTTTAAATGATCTTTAATTTGACAGCAGGTAGAATGATTTTTTTTTTTCCCCCTTTTGAAAGCCTAAAGCATGAAATGAGCCTCTTCTACACTTATTCACCTCCACCTGGAGACACAGACTATTCCAAAGGTGATTGCTCCATGCCTGCCTGTTATTTGGTGAGTTGGTTTCATGGTTGTCTGCTCGCAGCGCTACGAGCAGCACAAGGGTCATTACTGAGAGCACACTAGAACAAATCCACCCCTCCTTCTAGCTGCTCAAAGCAATTCTTTTTCCTAGAAACAATTCAGAGAGCACAGGGACTTCTTAGAAGTTATGAATCTATACAAGCAGAGGTCAAAATTACTGCCTCTGTAGAGGGCACGGTTTTGCCACTCTAAGAAACAATACGACTCGACAGCAAGAAGAGCTGGGCCCTGCTGGTACAGAGCTGTGAGCCTTCAGCAACAAAGGAATCCTTCAGAAACAGGTTGGAGGTGGGAAAAAAACCCTCTTGGAGACAAAAGGGAAAAGATGCTCTGATGTTAAGTTTGACTAATATAAATGAATACAAAGCCTTGACAAAGGGTGGCATCTTAAAAACCCACACACAAGAATTATTTAAATAAATCGACACCAGAAAAGTGAAGGGAAAATTGCTATAATGAAAAGGGAGGTCTTCGTTTTGAAATAAGACCTCCTTGAGATAAAGGTTTAATCTCATATAATCCAGAATTGCCTTTACTCCTCCATTGTTTTTTTTTTTCAGAAACTCAGTTGTTGAATATTAATTTCTCTGTAATAGCAGACTGAGTATGACCAGATTTCAACAGTGAGAGACCTAAAGGAATAATTAACAAACAATGGCTTCTTACATTACAATGAAACAATTACACACACTACAACTGAATTAGTAAAATTTTCTGACAAACCAGAGCTGTTTTCTGGAGCAGGGAGGCACAGAGGGAAAGGATACCACTTCAACCAATAAGAAACTGAAAGCTGGAGGAGAGAAATCGAACCCTTACAAAGTTTCAAGGTAGTTTTCTTCCTGTGCCAGGTTCTATTTCTGCCTTGGATAAATCTGAGTGTCTGGAGAAGGTTTTATCCAAGTAATACTCCAGCCACCACAAACACTGGAACTAAAATATTCTTTTGAATGATGTGAAAATTCTAGTTACAGTTCGATTATATTTAGCCATTAATTTTACAAACACTGTATGCTGAAAAGTTAATGAAATGAAAATAAACCAAATACTTCTTTCAGGCAGGGCGAAATAAATTAAAAAAAAATAGCAGCCATTCAAAGCCCCTCTTTTCCCCTTAGAAAAAACGAATAGAACAGCAAATCTAAGCCCTGTGAACAACGAGTCCAGCAGTTTGGGATACCACAAGCAGCATCTTCACAACCTTTCTCATTTACTAAGTTTAGCTGAGGTGCTTCAGCTGACAATAACTATGGAAAAAGCTGTAGCACAGAAGAGATCATTCAGGTTGATATGACCCAGGACTTTCAGGCAGCACAGGATACAGTCAAACTCCTCCAGGAGGACAAAAGACATTACAGAGTCCACATTCATGCTGTTGACAAGACTTCAGGGGTTCAAAAGCACCTCTCTGTGTTTTGTGCCAATTTCATCCCAATTTCAAATTAAAAATAGATCAATTTGTGTATTTTAGTTGTCATACATCAGTATTAGAAAATAATTGCTATTTCATTTCAAATTTAGCAATAATTCTAATCCTAAGAGCTCATCCATCCCTCCTGTCAGCTACTGATTCAAGCACTGTTTAATGAATTGGTACTAACAAAGCATGTTCATTAACCAGAATATCTGCACCCCTGTCTTAATTAAGCTGTAATCTCTGCAATTCACAATTAGTAGACAACAGCAATACCACAGAAGATACTCCCATATATGACTGGTAGCCTATAAAACCTTGGTTTTTTTCAGAGGAGCAGTGATTTAAAAAAAAAAAAATGTTTAAATGACCCTGAATTCAGAAGGTTTTAAGCACACACTTAAACTGGGAGTTTGTTTACTTTGGTTGTTTGTTACTTTTAATCAGGCCGTTAGGGCTCAGTAACGTCCTCATTAACTCATTTCAGGAGCTGGAAGGCATCACAAGTTAAATGGAAACTTGTAACCTAAGTAGCCTATTTTTAAAAACCTTTGTATCACTATGAATTGCACTGTTAATATTGGTTCCAAGTGACAGAAATATATATAATAATATAGATATATATAAAACAATTGAAAATGCACCAAGCATAAACAGAACTAAAATTTCCATTAAAAGCCCACTTGTAGTGCTTGTAATTACACATATTTTATTATTTTCGTTTCACTTCACTATGTGGAACCTTTCCAAGGCTCACTGGAGAGGATCACTATTTATCCCCGGGAGGTTTGCACGGCAAAGCTGGACTTGCACACCACAGGACAAGTACCTGAGAAAAGTAAAAGTGCGAGGACCTCGAGTGGTGGCAAAGGGGCATTGCTGGTGCTTAAAACACCCTCTCAGACCGGCCTGGTCCAGGTCTGCCTTCCCAGTAAGAGCAGGTTTGCACCGGGCTTTTTTTCTAATAGCTTTAGTCTAGACTAATAGGCTGAACATCTGCTCTGGTCTGAGCACCCATTAGTGAATGGAAACGTGAAATGCACTGTTGGAACACACTGCCAGTTAAATTTTATCCAGAAGATAATCCAGTTTATTTCCCTGCTGTCCCACAGTGGAACAAGCTTTCAAGGAGCTCCCTTATATTCAAGGAGCAGAAGGTAATAATGAAGGTGCTCAACAAATCGACATATACAAGCAAAAATATAGAATACAGCAGTAGCTAGAAAGACTTTTTAAACTGTATCTTGCATTTTTACACATGACATCTGATGGAGCAGATATTCCCTATAGGTTTCTCGTGGCTATTTGTAACAGCACAGGAGAGAAGAAGGGCAGGCAGCTCATTAGAGGAAAGGAGCTGACAGGATATTCAGGAGAATCAGGGAACAGCAAAGTTACTCAGGTTTGAATCCAGGCTATAAATGACATAAGACTTACATGCAATTGGAAATTTCCTTTAAGAGACACAAGAAGGCTGAGTTTTGTAAGAAACTGTGATTTCTTCCCTCATGATTACACATATATTCGGAGGCAGAAACAAGGCATTCCTCACAAAATCCTTACCACCGTTTCTTTTCCTGGTAAATGTCAGGTAGCACTGTTAAGTGTGTCTATTTTTTCATGCTGAAGACTCTGGCTGCCATACAAAGTAGTTAATGTTAGGACTGTCAATTAGGGACACTGTTGCCTAAGAACAGCAAAATCACTTTTACATCATTATCCATCTTCACTGATCCAGGTTGTCTTAGGGTTCCTGCCTCAATTCTACAGCAGAGGAGTATTACTGCTCTAAAAACTGAAGGATTAACACTCTCCACATCTAATCAAAAGGTTTGTAGCAACAAAAGAACCACTCTGTGTTGAAATCAGTGTGAAAGTATAGTCAATATGAGCATCAAGACACAAAGAAGTGCTCCCTTCTCCCTTCCACAAGAAAACAGTTAAAAAAATTTAAAAATAATAATTATAACTTTAAGAAACTTCAACATACTTGCTTGACTGCTTGTAGCTGCTCTGTTAACTGTTTCTGTGCATTCACAGATTCAGACAATTCTTCCTGTTTAAAAAAAAAAATAAAAGAGGAAAGAATTAATAATTCAGTCTAGAAGAGAAGAGTTTTAAGTCCTAAAACTCAATCAAAACTACAGGTAGCAATACTTAAATTCTATCCATGTATGTTCTGCCTTCTGTACAACTTCTATGTCTGTTAACAATGCTGTATAATCAGAAACATACGTATTGAGAAAGTTCTGGTGGGAATAATAAATAATCATCAGCTTTTATAAAACCTGTGACAATCCCAAATTCCCCCCCTGTAAAAGCCAGCTCTTCAGTGAGTTCAGTGATACTGGTTAGGTTGCTTGGGCATTTGAGGATTATTTACTGAACATTTCTGGGATAAGTGGGAAAAGAGTGTAAGAAATGAGGCTATTGCAGATTAATCATTGTCAGTTTTCAACATTAGCAATTTAGGGACTCATGATAAGCATTCTCGGCTTCAACACTCAATGTAAATTGGGTTCTTTCATTTCAGTACAAAGCTTTCAGAAGAAGAATCCTTGTGCACAGAACAAAGCACAGACTTTTGGCCATATCAACCCAATGTTTTCGTAATTTATAGCAAGAAAGAATTTTTTTTTTTTTTTTGGACCAGGAGGGAATTTGTATAATTGTCTATATCCTCAGATCAATTTTCCTGTCCAAGAACAAAAGCTACATATACTGAATACAAAATTTTTTATCTTTTGGTATGTTAATAAAGCAATTCAAGACCATAGGGTTGTGGTTGTAACCCAGGGTATTAAGAAACAATAAATAGATTTGTTGCTTTAGGTTTTAGGAATTTTGTAAAGTCTGTGAAAATATGTATTACTTTGGAACATGATTAATTTATCCCCCAGTTTTCTGATTTCTTTCAAAAGTATCAGCACTCGCTCAGACTCTGCAGTCACTAAGATCACACATTTCTAAATAAAATTGCCTTGCAAATCAGTCACTTCTCCACATTCACTTTTGTGAAATGTCTGCTTAGTTTCATTTCTCTGTGGATCAGATTAAAAAATGTGCAATCTTCAAGTGTATTAGGGCTGTTTGCTCTGCCTTTTTTACTTAATCATGAAAAACTCCACATAAAATTCCAAAGGAGAACAGTAAATTACTACATACACTCCAAAAAAAGACTAGTCTCTTGAATAATTTAAAGCAAATAAAAATCGTTACCTTTAATTTACTCATTTCTTTTAGAGCTTCATTTCTTTCTCTCTTAAGTCTTTCCACCTCATCCTCCAAAGAATTACAGGTTACAAACTGTATTTAAATACATAAGGTTAGAAAGTATTTCTAACTGTAGCTTCCATAATCTTTATCATCTTATATTAAGAGGTCTTGTTAATAAAATCAAAGGAAAATCTTAATTTTACAATAATTTAAAGCTCTGAAAATGCTAAAAATGTTTAAGAAAATTTTGAACAATTTATATCTTCCCAAGGAACAATTATTTTTACTGTTAAAGTGGATTAATAAAAGTATTTTTTAAAGTATCAAGAAAACATCAATAGCCCATTTTCTTCATTACTTTAAATAATATGTCCTTTTATTTTAGTATTCATATGCTAAAATGCTCTTTTTTAAAGCCAGCTCTAGAATAAAATGATTTTCACTGTAGCAGTAGCTCAAATCACTGGGCCCAGTAATTGTTTATCACTCACACAGGTTGTAGCAACATGAATTCCATTAAGAAACCTCAGTAAATCCCTGTTGTCTGGGCTTATAACAAACCACAACATAATTATATTAATTGCTCTCTGCAAATTAGGCTGCTTAACAAAGCTTCACAGAAACTGGGTTACCTTAAAGAACCCCGGGACATGGAGCTGTTTTAAACATCTGCCCAAGATGTGGAGTAGTTTCACATATAATACACTCCAATAATCTCCTCCCAGCAGTTAAACACTGTCCAAGCACATATTTTACCTGTGAATCCTGTAAGCTGGAAACTTCACTGACCCCAAACGTTACAGATTTGTGGTCGTCATCTGCTGTATTTGATTGCCCAGAAAAAAGATTCCTCGACACTTCAATGAAATCTGAAAAAACAGTTCACATTTCATTGCTGTAGCCCATAAGTTCACTTCAGCAGCAGCATCACTAAATGCAAAGATCTCCAAAGATCACAATGAACAGCCAGTCTTTAATAAATGCAGCATTTGCCCCGAGTAAGCTTTCTGAAGGAAAATATGAATATCGGGCACATCTCTCTGAAGAGAAACTTTTGGTAAAGCTGGTAAGAATAAAAATGTCCAAAACAGGTCTTGGGAAAGAAACACCCTCAAAATTAAGTTGTGAAGGACAAAAGAAAACAAAGGTGGTGTGAAAGTTCACCTTCCAAGTGCCTGGTTAGAGATGCTCTACATTTGGCAGATCTCTGATAGAAATGAAAAGAAATCTGCACACCAGGTCTACACCTGCCCTTCCCAATGAGTTGACCTTAATTAATTATGTGTGAGGAGACACAGTATCTCTGCAGGAAAAAGGAAAAATTTCATGCTCGTGGTTTCCTCTGCAGGTCCTTTAAACCCTTGGTAGAGACCTGGGAAAATTGATGCTGACCAGATTGAAAGTTCTAAACACAAACACTGCATCACTCACCATCAGCATGGCTTGCAGGACCATTCATTAGGAATGTATTAAAAAAATACCTGCTACAATATGACAGAAAAGTGGAAATATCAAGGTCAGTTAGTTTATTCCACGTAAAATCTGATGGAAGATCCAGGACCTTTCTTGATGAGACACTTGAAAATCCAGTGTCTTTTTGGATGGTTAAGTATAAAATATTACTTTTCACATACTAGTTTTTGATGCTGTTTTTCATAAACTTTAGAAAAAGTGAAATTTCCATCAGTTTTGGTATCAGAACTTTCACGTCTCACAGCTTTTGAAAAATATTTTTAAATTGTCAGTGTCACCAAGCAAAATTGTCATAATCAACAGCAGCAACTCACTCCCATCAGAATTAGGTTTAGCCAGAAGAATTGTGATGGTCTCCATGCAAATCTCTTTCTATGTGCAATAGCTGAAATGTTCCTGCTTCTCACAAACTGAAGTTAAAAAATCCATCAGTTTAGTCGCTTCAAGAAGTCTCTTTAAGCATCAATACTTTGCTCAGACAGTTTTGGAACAATTACAGCTCCCTATCGTCAAGGCAAAAAAATCTAGGAATTTGTGAGCACAAAATAAAACTTTCCCAGGGCTGCTCCTAATTAGATAAATTTGTGATTTGCTTTCCCAATACTTAGTTTCAGAATTTCGAGCTTATTTTTATGCAGTAAAATAAGGTTCTTGCCTCAAACTATCATTTTATTTGCAGCAGCAACTCAATACTGACAGAAAATATATTAATAGTTATTATCTATAATTTCTGTACTCCTACTTTTCATTCTTTTCCGTAGTAATTAACAAATTATTACCTCCAAAAGACACTGTTCCTTTAGAATCTTTCTGAAGTTGCTGCCTGAGGGCTTGCTGCTGTTCATCTGTGAGCTGAATCCCAAGATAATTCAATGCCTGGAAGGAAAAAAACTTATTTTGGAGAAAAAAAAAGAAAGGACTAGGGATAATGACTGCAGGGACATGGGGGAGTAATTAAAGAGCTATACTTCAAAGAGCCTTTGTATCCTGGTACACTCTCATTGACAACACTTTTATTCCAGAGTCACTCTGTGACTTTTCCTTCTAATTGAGAGATGTACAGATATTATTTAACCTTGAATACAGATGAGTGTAATAAGCAAAACCCTTTGTCCTTAATAACTGCCTTAAAAATCCTGAGGGATGTTCGGATTCCCAGCAGAGTTAATCAGTAATTAGATTAACAAAAACAGTAATTTGCCCAATATATAAAACGAAGTATTGCCCTGCAACATGAAAGAACTACTCAAATGGAAAATTTTGTGTTGTAATTTACACCTTCAAAGTTCGTCAGCCTAGAGATATCGTCCAGATGTTTCACCTGCATCAGGAAGGGGGAGGAAGGAAAACTCAGTAGATTGTTAAGTATTTACCCTCTCCAGCTTTTCTGTTTTGAGACGAATAGTCGAGTTCCTTCCCTGAGGCTCATAATCATCATTCTGGCTGGGGTAAATAACTAAGAGGGAAAAAAAATTAATTAATAACGATCTAGTAGTAACTATTGCTTTGAAAAAATTCGTTCCGAAGCTCTGCTTGTCAAGTGGATGCCAGCTAAATACCCCCTTGCTAAAAAGACATGCTAACACTTAGACTGACTTTTATTTTTTTAAAGGACATAGTTGTAATACACAAAAATTACGGGTATCAATCACCTACACTATTTTTTTTTTTTTTTTGTATAAAAAAGTGACAAGCAGCAAATTGGCAGAAAGGAACCAGGAATAACTGAGTGATCCATCAAGCATATGGCTTATACTGGTGGTATTTTCTCTTCTCTCAGAGATACACAGATACTCAGGAAAACAGAAGGGGAAACACACTTGTGAATTCCAAGAGAGACCTCCAAGACACACCCTCATCACAGCTGACAGCTCCCCAAAGCATATGGAGTGATCCAGAAAACACTGTGGAAAGACAGGGAATGACCTGTTGCCAACTAAGAGCTGTGTGGAAGGAGCTTAGATTGAATTTCCCAGGCTCCTCAGGAACTCTTTTCCAAGAGCTCCCACCCCTCAGGCCACCAGCCCCTTCTCCAAGTTTCCATGATTTTAGCCAGCTGCATTAATAACGTGTGGTGCACCTCCTGTATTTCCAACACACACAAAGTGTGAGGCAGAGGAAGGGAGCAGAAGGCAGCAGCACCAAGCAGCCCCTACGCAGGACTTCAGAATAATTGCCTTTTTTATTATTATTATTCCTTTTTGTGTGTGCATGCTGAGTTTTGGTGGAACTTGAGAAACACAGTCACAGCTTTGTCATGTTTCAGACACACCTGTGGGTACAACACAACCACCTTTGGCAGCCTTTGCTCACAGACAGCAGGCAGAAGGAGCAGTGAACTACCTATTTCTTTGGATTTTAGATGTATGAACAAAGAAAAAATTCATTGCTTGCATTCATTATTTATAAATTTAATTTAGATCTTATCCATCATTTCATTAATGGATTAGAGAGGTACCAAAACCAAGCCCAGCATTTAAAAACCAAAGGATTTTGCAGCTTGAGACTCTCTCTAAAGGAACAGAAGGAATTGCAGAGGATTCTATTTTTTTTAAATTTTTTTTAGTTTCACAGCATATCTGTTTCCAAGCTCGAAGTAATTTACATTCTCTTTATATGCCAAAAGCATAAACCAAAACATCTTGAAAATCTCTGACACTAACACCTCTCACATGCTATATTAAATTCTGAAGACAGTGGGCTAAACCTCAGTGGAATTGGCACACTTCCTTTGAGCTCAGAATGAAAAAGCCTCTTGAATGGGTTTGTGCAAAAAACTTCTCGAAACTACTCTGATTTTTTCATAAAGCATAAAAAAACCCAAACCTCTAAGAGATACTTTAATTTTTTCAAGGTTATCTTTCAAAGGTTATCCTTGATAAAAGGCAGCACGAAAGAAGTGGCAGCTTTGACAAAGGACGTGCCATTAAATCAGAAGAAAATGAAACATAAGCAACAGCACAAACTGGAGCTGCAAGTGTTTGTCCTTTCCACTCCACTACCCACGTTACTCAGATGTGTTAAGAAACTGTGGCCTTCTTTAAACAATAAAGCTTCTGGGTATTGCATTATATTAACCAAGAGTCTCATATCCTGAATATATTTTAAAAAACCAGCCTTTTGTCTTGTTTCTTTCATTTAGTTGAGGTGTTTGTCATGGTCAGTATGGAAATCTGTGTGATCATTAATCTCCAGGTATATTCAATACTACAATCTTCCCTGTTCCAAAAGTTCACATTCATTCAGCTCACCCTTCAAGGAAGGGAAATAACAGGTCAGATTTGCATTACAGGAACTCTTTCATTTTAAATCTGAATATCTAATATGGGCTACAATAAATGCAGGTATAATTTAAGTAACACCAGTGGAAAAACCTCTGGAATGAATCGGATCCTGTATGTTTGTTCTTCCTCTTCTCAGTACATTAGACACTAAGCTGAGGAGCTCAGGCTATGTTTAATTGCTGCTACCTGAAGGAAAAGGATAGAGTTCAGATCTTCGCACAGAAATACACAACAGAGTCAGTTCTGTCACTGTGTCAATGGGGACTCTCATTACTGGGTCAGACTCCTGCATTTTCACTGTTTCCAAACACAACACACATTTGTTTCTCAGAGGAGTTACCACTCTTAAGCCCAGATATCTGGTTCTGACCAAATTCCACAAACCCTGTTTTTCCTGAAGTGTTGTTCTCAAAATAGATATTTAGAGAGATGATCCAAGTGACTCTTGTCTTTGTTCCAATGTCCTGACCCTCCAATATTAACATATATATTCTATTTGTCATGAATTGCAAGGCTGTTAGAGGTCTGCATGTTGTTTCTATCCCTCCAATATGCTGCCCTGATTTAAACAAAAAACCCCATGCAAGCAGCATCCATCCACAGAATTTCATCAAATCAAGAAAGCACAGTTTCTATGGTAACCTAATCTTGATCTATATGTGAGTCTTCATTATCTGCTTTCTCCTGAGTCTATTATCATTATTGCTGTATAGCAAATGTTGTGATCACTCGTTTTTGTTTGGTTTCAGCTGTTTGTTCAAGACAATGTAAGTTATACTTGACAGAAGCTCCTAAAAATCCATCGATCTCAGTCCTTTATTTAGGACTATAAAAATATTCCCTTTTTTTAAAGACTACTGAGTCTCACCATGTACTGTGTGCTGCAAGACAGTTATCAAAGGAAAAAAAAAAAAGGGTGGCAGGGAATGAAATCAGCACTTACCCGTGGCAGACACATCAGCAGGACTGTTGTCTAGAGGCGTAATTGGAGGCTGCTCTCCCATCTTGACTCCAGTTTCCATCTGTGAAAGAAAATCAAAAGTCATGATACACCATTCCTAAAGCAGATCACGAGTCAAACTAGAGATACACATTAATGTAAAAAGAGAAGGACAGGAAGGAAGACCGGGGGACTAAAAAAGGGCTGGATAGATCAAAGCAACAATGGAAGGCACGGAGGGGGTGCTGGTGGTGAGAGGGAATGGCACTGGAAAAATTCAGATCAGGGCCTCTTCAAAACCTTGGGTTTTGAATATCTCCACAGATTAAGATAACACAGTCTCTCTAGGCAACCTGTTTCAATATTTATATCCCTAACAGGAAAGAAAAATGGGCAAGAATTTTAAGTACAAACATAAGAAGAACTGAGAATCACTTGCTCTGTCTTTGTGTTTGACACGGAACATTTTATTCATTCTTGTTCCAAGGCAATATTTTATTTAGTTTTAAAAGTCAGATAAACTGAAGAAGTTCTTTCAAAAATTAGAATGATAGTTTTAAAATCATCATTCTTATGGTCAACATTATTTCTTTTACAAATTTACTTCTTTAAGGTGAGCTGTATGAATTAAAACAATTGTTGTTGAGCTGAAAGGGGAAAAAGCCCACATTCTTCTAGGTATTTTCTAAAGCAAAAATCTCATCATCACAGAGCAAGTGTAACTTGTGAGATTGTCCTATTCACATACTTGTAGCAAACAGAGAGCATTTTATCTCTGAAATATATAACTATATATATCAAATTCCAAAACTTTACGACCTAGGGAAACATTAGGGAGAACTTTGTATCTAAAAACACAATTAATGCTTATTTTACTTGATTTGTTTTCTTACCCCAAGTCAACTAATAGTCTTATTCCTCTCATCAGTGTGGTTTAATCTCCTGTTACAAAACACGAGTTTTGCAAAACTTTTGATATTCCAAAGACTTAATACTGTGCAGAAAAATAGCCATTTTCTTACTAAAAGGGAAACTCAAAATTAGGAAAAAACAACCATTTTCTCACTTTTATTCTAAGAGGAGTAATAAGTGTACTCACAGCATCTGGAGTGAATGTTGAAACAAGCTTCCCATTAGGAGATGGAAGAGCCTGTTGCTCTCCATATGCCACAGAAGATGTTAAGAGGCTGACAGGACGTTGCAGATTCTCTGGATAACTGGGAATATTTTTTTGCCTAATAAAAGCTATCTCCCAGAAGTTTTCCAACCTAAAATTAAAGTTTCAACAAATTATATGCTATATTGTTTTTAAGATTATATGTTACTTCTGAAAAAAATTACAAGTTTTCAAACACTGTGTGGTTTTATTAAATCTTTTTCTAAAACGTTGTTCTGTTCCCCATCATTAAAAAGGCTTTGGGTTTGGGTTCCCTTTTGATTTTTTATTTTTGAAAGCATTCAATTATCATAATTTTGCAGGTCTAAAAGGTGCATCTCAGTCTCTTCTATGAAATAATATTGCAATTGAATATTAAAAAAATTAATATGCCTGTGTTTCAATTCATTTCAGATTAATCTGATCATAAACATCATATCATAAACCGTTTTGGAGGGTTAGATGTTTGACAGTAGCAGCAGATACCTCATCTTTGTTCTGTTGATTATACTTTTTGCCTCTTCATAGGAGACACCAATCATGGACTCCTTGTTGATGGACACAAGTTGATCTCCAGGCTTCAGTCGTCCATCCTAAGATAACAAATAAAAAACCAAGCCCTCTATTTCCATAGGAATTGCTAACACTACAGAAAGAACTGTAAAATCACAGCACTTTCACATATTGCTCTGCATCTGCTGAGACAAGAAATACCAAGAGCAGCTGTGTATTCTGACAATCTCCCAGGAATAAACAGATCGAATGAGCATTAATCACCATCACAGCAGTCATTATAAAAACTTCATTAGACAGAACACACCCCAGATATTGTCTAAAGAAGAAATTGGACCCACATACATATTCTGTTAAAAAAAACCCACCCAAAGGAACCACAGATTTTTCCAGCAAAAAGCACCAGCCCATCTGATTTTAGGAAGCTTCTTTAATAATTAATTCAGCTGTGAGCTCGATTCATTTGTATTTCAAACCCAAATGTTCACAGCAATACATGGGACTCATCAGGCACTCACTGGCCATCTTAAGTTAATGAGAAAACTAGATCAGTCTGTTAGGAATTCACCAGGCAAAACCATGACAGAAATAACATTGTCAACTTTGTGCTTCAGTTAAATTAATTGCAAATCCTCTACCAACACGAGAACATATCACATTTCTGTCTGAGAGACTATAAGACAAGACTTTATACACGCTAGGCTAGAATTCTCACTAAGAAAAAGCTTTCTTTACTCACATTTTATAAGAGGCCTCAACAATTCAGCTGGAATTTCATGTAACCCACCTACAGTGCCAGGGTTTGTTATGACATTTGTCAGCTGTAATAAACATCCAATTACACGTCTCTGTTCCTCAGCTCTTAAGAAATTAATCACCAAGTGAAACAAAGTGTGCACAGATGATACACGGGAAATAAGAAAAATACCTTTTCAAGATCAGTATAATTATACCTATTTAATACCCACATACCACAGTTTTAGCTGTGTCATCTCAAACCAATGATAGCACTTTATTACATTTTTTTTTTTGTCCCTCAGTGTTTTGGTTTTGATTAAAGAAAAAAGCTGTAGATCTTTTATTTTGCTTTCATCCAGTCTATTATAAAGAATATCCATTTCAACGGTGCCCTCATGTGGCAGAGGTTTAAAACACGTTTTCTGCTTCAGCTTCCCAAACAGGATAAACCAAGACTGGGAAATTACCTCTATCATTGCTAATATTGGAACTCACTGAAAATTGATGTCTCAGCCTCAGCCTATTGATTATGTGGGACAGGCTTTCATTTACATGTTTGCAACGAGAAAGAAATGTTTTAGAAGCCACAATAAAATAGGAGAAACAAAAGGAGAATGATTAACATTTATGTACTAAAAGAGGTCTTTGAGAAACACTGAATGTTTTCCTTTACTTGATATTTTAGGATTAAACTTAGCCTACAAAAGTTCAGTAACAAAGAGTTGTAGACTGTTTGGGGACAAAAGTCATTGTTTGTGAAATCAGCTTGTACCCTTTTGCTTGGCCAGAGGCAAAAGCTGGTTATCTACACTTCAAAATAATCATAATAACTCAGGATGCCAAAGGAGATTCTTGGATAAACAGTTCTGTTTACTTAAACCAGATAGTTACAGTATTTATTTATTTTTTAAACTGACAAGTCCTCCTGATTTACATAATGCAACAGTAATCAGAACTGATTCATACATTTTATTAATCTGCAGTTTCAGAGTATTGCCTTTTAATTTGCCTACACAATGATTTCCAACTGCAAGGATTCATCTAAATAAAGCCTCAGGGAAACACGATTTTTACAATGTCCAAGAATGACCAAAGAGATGCAATTTGTAGCTCTGCCCCATCCTTCCTATTTACCTTCCACCATGCAACCTCTTACAGGAGTTGACTTTGTACCCTCTCATACATAAACTGGGGAATAAGATTTACCTCAAATCAACTTATGAATAATTTTCATTACCATGAGATAATTCTGTGTAAAGACAAAGCAAGGGGAAACACAAACAAATTTTGTATTTAAAATATGACTGTATATATAACATACTGAAGCAGGTACTAAATGAAGGCAGAAATACAGGTGTCTGAAGGGAGAAAAGGTCTTTACCTTATGACAATCTCCACCAGGGATAATTTCTTGAATATATACCAAAGGCCCTTCATTTCTGTTAATTCCTCCCATGATATTCAAACCCAGGCTTGTTCCTTTGCAAACAGAGATAATCTGAAATGCACTATCCCTACAAAGAGAAAGAAAGGTAGAATTACTTCACACAACTAGATACTCAGTAGAGATTGAAACAACATTTTATCTTATTTTGCAAATACGTATTACAGCAACAGATAGAAATAGTGGACACGGTCTCAATGTTCGAATATTACAGTGACAAATTGCTACAAAATCAGCAACTTCAGGTGTTACTTCTGACAATTACCAAAAAAATTGATACATTATATTACAAAGTTAAAAACTTCTATTTTTTATATATATATAGATAAATCTCCAAAGCATATGAGATCACCTGGACATAAACCAGAAGCATTAATTCTTTAGGAGACAGATCAAAAGTCAACCTGATTAATCAACTTCTACCATGTAAATGACAAATAAACAGGAAAATAACTTACTAAAAAAACTGAAAGTCTGCAATATCCACAGTATTATAAGTTACAGGATTAAAAATTAAAAAAATAAAACAAAAGTTTAACACTTAGTGCTCAACCCAAACTCTCCTGACCAGCCAAACACAGCATTTCCTGCAGCTCACACAAGACAGTGACAGTCAGTTTTGGAAATTACTTTGCAAGCTTTGGGGATGGTGCTGGCACAGAATTATTTCTGCTGCTGGTGGTGGTATTTTCCTTTGGATGCAACTGAGGACTCTGTGACCTTGAGGATGACCCAGAAGAAAGGCTCTCTACAGATTTTGCTTCAGGAAAAGAAATGGCGACAAAAAAAGAAATAAAATACACACTGGGGAAAAAGCACAAAATTTCAGCTCATGGAAGTTCAGCAGGATTATTTTCACGTTGGAAAACAGACAAATAAAGCAATCAGACAATCAAAAGGAAGCTTAAGTCTACACAGTGAGAAGTGCAAGTCACCCACGGTCCCAGGAATAATATTTTAAAACATGGAAAGTGGCAGTTTTTTCCAATCTAGGAGCAAAAAACAAAATCTGAACTGACTTTCCTAAAGAATAATCCCCTGTGCTATATAAAGCATCTTAATTAGGCAGCAATTCCACAAAGATCAGAATTTATGGCACTCTAGCTCAGATCTTTTATTAGTGCTTTGAAATCTTATGGCACATTTCAGCTACAAATACCAAATACTTGTCACATCATCCATTAATTAAAATCGCTGAAAGTAGATGGTGATATATTTAAAAGTTGAGGACACTGACACACAAAGCCCTCAAGGTATATTTTTAGTCTCTAAATGTCACAGTCGAAGTAACCATGTGTGTTTTGCCTGACTTTCAGTCACTTCCTCCAAGAGATCTCCCCCCAGATTAAGAGTTTTAAGTGCAAGTTTCTACTCCACCCAAGGCTGGCTGTCCTACAGGATGATGTCAGGCTTGGAAGTGATCTCTCACCAGCTAACAGATGTGTTGGAGAACTTCTTGCAGAGCTGTTGTCACTGTGAGAGCCATACTTATCCATCAGGTCGTGGAATTCTTTCCTGTGGCAATAAAAAGATCCTCTTTGTCAGGATTTGGCATTAGTTTGAATGCACCCCGTGGAACCTGCACTGCACTGGAGTTTCCCTTCCTGAGAGAAGGAAGCTCAACCTCAACTGAAAGAGGAAAGCCCTGCCAAGTGTCCAGAAAAGGCAAGGAAAGATCATGTAATACAGGATAAAGATGGAAAAGCAACAGACTGTGAATGCAATGGGCTATTGCTAAAATAAGTTTAATTATTAACTCTCTTTACCCTGGATTGCAAAAAACTTGTAATCCAAGTTAATTAGAAATGATAAAACAGTGGTATTACCTAGGCCCAGAAAAAGTTATTTATATTAGGAGGAATCAGATTACAGCATACTCATGTTTTTAAAGAATGCTTTTAGTTCAGCTACACTGAACAAGAACTCAGAAGAGACTGGCAAACAAAGACGTGGCACCTCAAAAAAAAAAAAAAAAAAAGAGAAGAAATATTTATTAATTACTCACTAATGAGCAAAACAGATGCAAATTCTAATTTCTAGTTAGTTTTCTCAGAAATTTTTAGTCCATTTCATCATAATTATACATTAAATATTGTCTCTCCTTAGGCTTTATCTTTTTCATGATGAAATCTCTCATTGAAATAAAGAGCAATTCTTGGTCAGGTGCACTGTTGAAATAATGGAAATAGTTGAAAATACTACTACTACTACAAAGCAAAAGCAGAAGCTCTTTGTTACCCATCATATTGTAACAAACTGGCAAAGATGTAAATCTTGGATCACAAGCACTGAAGATAAAACAAAAATGCTTATTTCACCTAATATCGAATCCAGCCTAATTAAAAAAAAACAAGTTTATAATCTGAGCTATGATTATCTCAGTGATATCTGATTTAAAAAATGTAAGTAATCTAGAATGATGTAAGCCAGAAACATCAGCAAATTAGTATTGCAGGATTAAACAGAGAGAAAATAAATTAACTGCTTGCAGGGAGAGCAATTCCCAGGTAATTCCAGGGAGTGCAGTTGAAAGCTGCTGGATGCATTATTTTTTTTAAAAAAAGACAAAATTTATCGTACTAAATAATCTATAATATTTTAGCACAGGAATGTAAAGTCCTAAGAAATGAATTCACAGGTGTCTGGGTGAGGGACTATATGGAAGGGCAAATCCAGCCCAGGCTACTGCTCCTACCCCCGGAGTGGTTAAAGGACTGATGGATTTTAATTATTCAAGGAATTTAGAGGAACTAAGCCAGTATGCTTTAGATAAAAGCAGATTAAGAGTGGACCTCACATATATCTGGGCAGTCTGGAAAAAAAAAAAAAGAAAAGAGAGAGATGAGAGGCTACAGAGTGATTTAAATGTCTGTCAAATACACAAAATAAAGGAAACAGAAAGAAGGAAGCTTAACTTGGACAAAAGGCTAAAGGAATTTGGAGAAAAATCCTTTATGCAGAGATTACTCAGTAAGTGGAACATCCCAGGAAAGGCAAATAGCAGCAGATACTCTTGCAATGATTATCAAAAATAGTTACATAACAGCTCTTTTCTCTGGAGATTTAAGTCACAAGGGGACACAGACCTGGATCCAGCGCTTCCGATGATGCTCTGCCAATATAGGTTTATGTGCTTAACTTCCAACAGTGGAGTTAAAGCAATATTTAACATAAATGCCCTTATAATGGATGTATTTTGGACTACCTGCTGCACTGAACAGTTTAACCTACTTATCCAAACCATTCAGAGCTCATTAAAGACTGAAAAGCAAATTTCTGAGGGGAAACAATAACTAAATCTGACTTTTTTCAGAAGGCAAGCCCCGTTTGCATCGTATAGTTTTGTGGTTCTGCAGCTCTAATATAGATTCTTAATTTTTTATTATTTTAAAACATGAGAAGTATTAAAAAAACTGCCACAGCACATAATTTTTAATGGTATTAGCTGGGAATATAACATTGAAATCCTCCTCTTTAAACTCAAATTGGCCTGAGCTTGCTACTTGAATTGATGCAAGTGATCTCAGAATGAACTGGTACCAAATACCACACAGCAAAACATGACATGGGGTGTAATCCTGCAATTAAATCTAATCTGAAAGAAAAAAAACATGCCAGCCCACCCCTCCAACCCAAAATACAGCACTGTATTAGTTTTGAGGTTAAAACAATTTTTCTCTTACTTTGCTTCTTCATCTCTGGCAACGAGCAGAGACATGTGATTAGATGCTGATGCTGTTCGCAGGATGTCAACAGCCCTACAAGGGGGAAAACAGCCAGATAAATACACCAGGGGGCTGTCAAGAAGTACAGAGCAGTGCTAAAAGAGCAGGAAAATGGGCAAATTCCTAGCAGAGTTAATCATTTTCACTGCCAGATACAGAGAAAAGAGCTTTTTCCAGCAACGTAACTCCAACTAAGCGTTGGAGAGTGGAGCAAGAGAGACTGTGGTGCATCTGTGCTGCTGACAGCAACAAGCTGGGACTGACCTCTCCTTCTCTTCCCGTTTGTCCCCATCTCTCCTTGGCCCATCCCACCACCTTCCTGGATCTCCTTCAGGATTAACAGCTCACACCAGACAAAAACCCACTGCTCAGATGTGGTGCCTTGCTCAGGATTTCCCTCAGCAATACATACAGGATTTTCTATTTGAATTTTTAGCCTCTGTCTCCAGCACTAAGCTGCAATGATCTCTAGTGATCCAGTTACAGAAACCACCTCCAGATTGTTCTAAACCATTTCCCCTTCACTGTCCCATTACCTGTTCACTGAATCATTCACATTCACCAGCACTGAACCAACAGATAGTCATCAAAATATTTTAACAGCTTAATATGTTCTAATGCTATTTTCATACACATTTTGTAATCTGTAGCATTAGGAAACCAGTTTTTTCTGGCTTTATAAAAACTTAAAGTCATTCACTTTTCCACAACAGTTTTGCTGAATTAGATTTATAGGATAAATTAATTGCCAGTTGAACTCCAAGGACCTCAGGGGAGCTGAGCTCTTTCCCTCAGTCATTGATGATGTTCAAAATAATCTGCATATGATATTCCAAGCTCTAATAAACATTCACTAATCAAATTTACCTTTCATTTGTTACTCCAATCAAGTTTTCTCCATTGACATCCAAAATTAGGTCACCAGTGAGCAAACGGCCTTGTAACGAAATCAACAGTAATTCATGAATCAACAGCAAAATAATGAACATGGCATTAAAACAGGACTTATCCTTTCAATTTTATGTGATTTAATGCAATAAACAATTTTATGACTTTAATGACTTCCTGATCCTAATTAAGATGGGTTATTGTGATAAGACTTATCAATCAGTCTTATTAACCACAGAATAGCCACTGAAAATAAGTGTTATTTAGCTATTTGTATTACTTGCACACAGCACAAACGTTTGTGGGACTGGAATTTGTTTCTCACAGTTGAGGAATTAACACTGAGTTGAAATTTCTTTTGACTGATTTTTTTTTTAACATGTAGTGTGTTTGTAACAAATAAATTCAAAATTACTTACTATCTACAGCAGCAACCCCTCCAGGTAGAATTCTCTTTATAAAAATCCCATAATCTTCTGCTGTTTGTGCCCGATAACCTCCAATAATTTTAACTCCTGCAGAAAAGAAAAAAAACAACAAGAAACGAGCAAGAAATTGGTTATTCCACCTCCTGTGCTAAATGTATTAACAGCCAAATCCCCAAAAGCCAGATAAACTGTTGGTGATGACAGTGTGACCTGGAAAAGCTCACCAGGTGTTTTTTAAGCTTTGGTTTACTCTGAAGCACGAGGATGTGCAATCTTAGTTACCTAATCCATTCTGACAATCAGAAAAGGAAATGCGGTGAACGGCTCGATTGATTCCATGAGGGCCCATAATGGTCCTAAGGAACAAAATAAAAGCCATTAAATCACAGAAATGCAGGTAGAGCTATGTTAATATAACAGAAATTACAGTGACCACGTTTTTAACTTCAATGCAAACCAAAATCAGTGTTCTCCACTGTTCCCCAACTGAAAATCAACCTCCTCCTCACAAATGTCAGATGACAAGGTACTCCAAAGTGTACACAGTTTACTTCCTTTTCCCCCAAAGCATTTCAGGGGAAACTGTGAATCCCATTTGGTTTATAATAAAAGGTTTATGATTAAATATAAACAAAACCCCACAACCTGGTCCAGCTTAGCATGTAGGCAAGAAAAACATACCATAACATCTTAGATCAGGTAATGAATATTCAAATAAAACCACAGCTAAGACAATGTACACAAAAGCATATCCTAACATATAATTTATGAACATAATATTTTCCCTACAGTCTCTTAAATTCATCACTCAACACTGATTTCCTTTTCTGTTGTAAAGAAGAGTTTCTTTCCAAACTCTTTTGCCTGGTCCCCTGTGTACCCTCCCACCCCACGAGAAAATACCAGGGTGGCACTTGAAATTGTCTAAAGGCAGAGGAATATTTTGGAGGCAGCTGATCATGCTAAAGAATTAAGGAAGAATAAAAGCAGAGTTTTGAAACTTAAATTTACAGTTCCATGGGACACGTGACCAGCACACCACTCCGAGAACGCAAAGTGTTAAGAAGTCCTGTAAGTCCAGATTACCCTTTAACAGTTTTTATTTTTTATTTAGATGAATTATGATTTAAAAAATGCAAGTTGTATCATAGCTCCTTTGTCCTGCCACTGTACCATTTTTGGAGAAGGCTCACCAGATCTCTTCTAGAAAAGAGCAGAAGCACCATTCAAGTTTTTCTGTTTTGACCTACATATTGTTCTGTATCAGACAGGGAGTCGTATTTTCTAGAGTGTTGTTAAAGTGACATGGAACAACCAGAATTCATTAGCAAGGGGTGAAAGAAGATCAGATTGGAGGACACAGTGACCCAAATCCTCCCACACAACCTAATCCAGCACACTGCCTGAACTCCATGCCTGAAACTGGGTATATCTGCAAAAGCCAGGGTACATGTCATTAACTGGGGCCATGGCAATGGAAAAGAGAAATCCAGAAGGTCCAAATGTGCTTAAATTCTGGCACCAGGCAGGAGATCCAGCTTCTAAAGAACATCTGCAGTATTTTTAGTTTTGTAGAAGAAAACTGGATGAGGGTTCTTTATCAAGGGATAAACACTTGCTCTGAAAAGCAAGTTTCTCCAGTATTGGCAAAATTTGCCTCTGCTTTAGAAAGGCTGGCTATAAGAAGAGACCCAAGAATTCATATTTAGAAACAAAAAGTAGGCCTATGCTTCAAACACTGTGCCATTTTCACTGTAGGATTTCTTGAAGTAATTGTTTCATGGGCTAAAAAGAAATGATGAAACCCAGACAGTGTATTTGGGCTGTATTTGAGACAACTGCACATGACCTTGCAATGATGTGACAGGGCACAAGGGCACCCTTTGTAAGGCTAAAAGTGAACCAAACTGCTTTTATTTAGTAGTGTTACTACCCAGTACTGTCACCTGGATTATCCCCTGAATTTAAATTGTTTTGAAGCTGAAAGACAGCACCTTAGCCATGTTCTTCGCAGGTCTGTCCTGACTTGTATCCATCTTTGCAAACTCAAAAAGGCTACACTGATCTTTAACACAGACAATTATTGTAGTTTTTCCCTCTTGCCTTTTGCTACTTCTGGTCTGATTCTTGCTCTGCCATGCCCTCAGCAGTTTTCACACAGCATTTTCTTAGTAATAAAAGATCAAATTTCAGACTCGAAGTCTAAAGTTCAGAGTTCACCAGAAATCGTGGGACCCATTTATATGCTACCATATAAAATGATCATGAAATATGATCAAATTTAAGCACAGCACAATTAATAGGAAAGGATTTACGTTGCCAGAAGGAACAGGCAACACTTTCAAAAGACTGATCTTAACTAACATAAAATGACAAAGAAGATACAGAGGATATACAAACTAACAATAAACAGTGGAGAGAAATAAGATAGCTCTGAAACAGTGGAATTGTCAGGATGCTGCCACCTGCACTTACAAAGAACTGACCCTTTGAAAAGGATACCCAGGTGTTTTTATGCTCTAGATATGAAATCCCTCCAACACACACAGTTTAAAATTACTTCATCATACAAAAATAAAGACAAGGATCTTCAAATGCCCCGAATTTGTTTAGCATATCATATCTAGCTGACTTTCAGTGTTAGTTTTTCTTCCCACAAAACTTAGAGACAGATCCTCAAGTCAAGCTGCTTGTCACAGTTCTAATAAAATAAACAGGGTTTTAACAGTTTCACTGTAAAAGACTTGGATTCAGCAGCCATCCAACATTTATCTCATGTTATCACTATTTAATATTCATGAAGTGTTAGAATACTTCCCCCAGAGCATTAGAAATATGCTCAACAGCATAAATAAGGAAATAAAGTTCTAAACAACTTGGCAGGAATAGCAAAAAATATTTCATTGTTCTTTGTAGAAAAAGATGCAAATTAAAAACTCAGATGTTGCTGCTCTTTTCTCGAGGTCTGGCAAAAGTAAGCAAGGTTTTAGCACACAGAGCAGATGTGAGGCAATGGACAAAATAAACAAACAAAATTCAGCAGAATGTACACTATAACTTTCTTAGACTAGAAAACGCTAAACTCAACACTCCAAGTGAAGTCCTGGAACACTAACAGACTAAGTGCACATCATTTTGTGTAGATGCTCTAGTAAAAGTAATTAAAATTAACTTCCTTCTATTACTTTTTAGCAGAATACACAAAGAAATTCAACAGCTTTAGGTTTTATATCTTCTAAGGACTTATCAGAACATACAGGCTATTCTTCTGGTCTCTATTCCAGAGAAATTATTAGTTATTTATGTGCACTAACAAAATGTTTATCCAGGATAATACACTTCCCTCACAAAACAGATATTACTTGACACTTAAGCAAAAATCTAAATTATAAACTCTGGCAGATTATAAAAAGAAGCTGGAAATGCCCACAGCTTTTAAGTGCTCCTTCCTGTCCTTTGCCCAACTGCAGACCAGCAGAGTGCCCCCAGCATACCAGTACAAGAGAGAGAGCCCATCAAAACGCTCTGGTTCATCTTCAGCCCCCGGTGAGAGTAAGGACATTCCTCAGGCCGGCAGCAAAAACAAAGACAACGCGACCAAAACACTCTGCAGGCTTCCAGTTCAGCTGGATAAAGGTTATGAGCTGGATGATTTCTGCTGCTCACTAAAAACCCAAAGACAGAGCTCCAGCCAAGCGTCTCTGCCCACTTAATCTCCTCTGAAACCCTCTGCGTCACATGGACTAATTCACCTAGCAAGGTAATGTTTACTTTTTCTCTGCTTGAAATGGCAATTTACAGCAACTTTAAAGGCTGATAAATACAAAGGAGAAAATCTACTGCACTGTGACTAAGGAATCTGGATCTAGCAGCCAAAGGCAAGTGGCATGATTAAAATAAATTTATTTTCTCCTGTTCTTCCAGTAATTTATTTCTATGCTGCCTCCAAACAAGGTCAAAAGCAGTAACTCGTGACCTTTCCAAAGCAATCTTCCTACCAGACTGGATTATGTGCAGCCTCACAAAAGGGAAAGCCAACAAAGCAGACTGAAAGCACTAATGAAACAAATGCCATTATGCTATTACTTGGCATTCTCAACCACGCTATTGACCTGTATCATGCTTTAACCTGGTTTTTGGACTTTCAATATACAGCAGTCAAAAGTTAACACAGAACTTGGATTTTTTATTTTCTCTAGGAAGGGAAGCTGACACATCTATTTTTCTGTGAAAGGAAATAAAACTGGTCAATTTATGTCTTTATGCTGAGAATAATCTAATTGAAGAAGTTAAAAACATAGTCCTGCTCCCAGAGGTCAGACCCTGCTGACAGGAGGCTTGGTCTTGCAGAGATACACGTATTTTCAGAAGTTCTGAGCACCTGACTCCTCTTACTCCCCCTTTTTCTAAAATACTATTAAAAGACTGCAGTTTAAAATGAAACTCAAATATCCTGCATTCACTGAGGGCTTTAAAGCAGAAAGGCGAATCCTCTGTGGCAAGGAGTGCCCCTGTGATCAGACAGCATCTGTCAGGTCTGGAGCTGTGCAGCAGGAGGGCTCAGCTATGCCTGGAATGCACTCGCTTATCTCAGGCACCTTTTTTTTTTTTTCTTTTTAAAGCTGCAGTGACTGTGGTTTCATTAGCACTTAATCGTTCTGGAGAAAGCATCCCTTTGCTGACAGACACCCAGCTGTAGGGTGCTCGAATAGGGCCAGTCCCCTGAGCCTGCAGAGCCACTAAAGGGGCAGAGGGGTTAAGTGACCCACCGCAGATTAAGGAGCAGATCAGAGGTGGAAGTGGGAACATAAAGCAGCCTTCCCAGTTCCCAGATGGTGAAAAGCTCCACTAGCATCCTTTGGATTGCTCACACTCATTCAGAGATAAAAATGTGGCCCTTTGTAATCTTTTCTCAATCAGTTTACTCTGCTGGTATTACTGGCACTACAGTCAGGTGAAAGAAAACCCACTGATATTTTAAGCCTCGTGTCAATTAGCTTTGCTCCAGGCAAAGTTACAGAAAATACCAATAGTTTTTCTCCAGCAAAACTGTCACTGTTTTTAACACCAGTGGAATTCAGTTTGTGGTATCAATATCAGGAGCATTTGTCAAAGCAAATCTCTCAGACCAATCTGGCTTGATTCCAGTGTCACGTTTTCTGCCATGGAAACCTGTCCCCCAGTCATCAGCCCAGCTCAGGGCTCTGCATTTTCACTGTCAAAAAGCCAAAAGGTATTTTTATTAAACCAAAAATGACAAACTTCTGAGCAATTTAAGCAGATATAAACTAGTATTAAGCTTATTGCTCCCATTTTATTAGTAACTATCAGTAACGCATCACTTGCTCAGACAATCCCTCCTTCAAAGTAAACTGTGCATTGTTCAGCTTCCTGAACTCATCCCTGATGATTCTATCCCTCTTTACCTTCAAATTCTGCTGCTGTGCTGCTTTTAATGTTTCTAAAGGATTCAAATAGAACAACAGCATTATTGCTTCTCTTGCAAGTCCTCTGCCTTTGAAGAACATACTCAGAAGAACACAAATCACCTTTTATTTCCAGAATAATCTAGGAATACTGTAACAACTCAAAAGTCCACAAAATTTAGAATAAATAAATTAGATTAAATTTTCAAGAGGTTTCATTTGTTATTAAGTAGGACTCCTTTCCAAACAGCCAGTAAACTATTCTATTCTGCCAACATTTGTAATGATGACTTGCCTTTCCCAAAGGAAGTTTTGCAATGCTTTAGCAACTGAGATGGATTACAGGATAATTTAACAGATGACAAAAAGATTTGCAGAATCTTTGGGTGTATAATTCACAAGATCTTTTTGTTATGAATATAACAAAAGGCAATTTACAAAAATCCTATACAAGTCCATTAAGCAAATGCAGGTTTTTAGGGGCATTAACCCTAAATTCAGATACTGAGGACCACAGCCAAAGGAATGCTGTGTCACAGAGCACGGAAAAGCACTTACTCTGATTTATCCAAACCCACTAATTATTCAAAAGACATTTTGCTGATTAGGTCATAAAGAGTAAGAGAAAACACATGTCATTATATGGCAACTGTTAAACATGAAAAAAAGCTTGGGCAACATTGTAATTGTGGAGAAGCATGAATGGTTTGAGGCTAACCCCTGTGTAGAGAGGAAACCTGTTATTTAAAGTTTAGGTAAACCTCGGTTAACATATAACCAAGTGCATTCTTGGAGCGTTGTGCATCGATACTGCCTCCCAGAAAATAAGAAAGCATAGAAAATTATAGTCTGCCATCATCCTGTAGCTCAAGTGCAGTTAGAGGTGCCTTTCCTGTTCAGCTCATCTGTGAAAAATTGCCTTTGGAATACCGTGATCCAGGAACTACTCATGAAATACACCTTCCATGTGATTCTAGCAAGTCACAGCTTCTTAAAGATGTATCTTTGTGTCACACAGCCTGAACTTCCACGGCACAAGCAGAGTGCTGGGTTCTTCAGGTCTCAGTAAAAAATAAGTAGTTATTTTTAAAATATTTTGTGGATTTCTTTTTCAAAAAAACCCAAGTTATTTACGAGGTGGCATAATTCTAAATCTATGCTAAATTGGTTGACAGTGCTTTTGAATTCTGTTTGCTGGATTCTACTACAAAAGCAGAGCAAACATGATAGTCCAGCAAGAGCTGTCTGTGCCTGGTTTTAATTCTGGTTTGGATGACAGTGTTGCCACAGTTCTTGGCAGTTTGGGAAGGGCCTGGAGTTATGGCTTTCAATCATGACTGAATCCAGTTTTGCCATTTAGAATCTGATCCAATTTTTGAGTGGATAATGTTACAGTCTGTAGTATTAATATCATTATAATTTTATAGCCCATAATATTGGTAAAAATATCATGATTCCAAACCACTACATATAAAGCATTAAAGGTATACAGACATAGTATTCTGAAAAATTCCTGCATTATAATAGATAAACTCCACACAGTGTCCTATGTTACTGTAGGTACCCTATATATACAAGGAAATAATTTGCTATATACCTTACAAATATGTTTTCATAGTTGCAGAAGCATTAAGGAATTTCTGTGCAGGGTTTTATCTCTACAGAACCAGTCCTAACCAAGTGCTGATTAACTTAATGAAAAGCTTAAGAGACATTTCCTCCCTTAATGTGTAAATTCACTGGTGCTGGTGTCACCTTCTCTAGGATGTTAATTCAATATCAAAGTTATTTTTCCTTAAGGCTTCATCAAAACAAGATCCTATTAATGAAACTGAAAGGATTTTCATATTATAATCCAGTAATTGCTGTATTTATGTTTCTGAGGAGAAAAAAAACACTTACTTCTCATCTGTATTTATTAGGGGATCTGTACTGGCCATCTTCTTAGGTGCACTATTTAAATAAAAGTTCAAAATGAAGAATTCTGACACATGAAGAACTGGCTTCTAACCAGGATAACAACTGCTGGAAAAAGGAAAAAAAAAAAAAAAAAAAAAAAAAAAAAAAAAAAAAAAAAAAAAAAA